>NC_141157.1:70431137-70603637 GCF_053477565.2 Lygodium microphyllum
ATCAGCATCAACAACTTGTTGTCTTGGCTGTTCCTGCACATCTAGTGGCTCATTATAATGGGCAATAGCTGGCTGATCATTTCCAACATTATTTTCTGCATTTGCAGGTTCATTGACAGTAGGTATTTGTTGCTGTACAACGGGCACATTTTGCTGTCCAAAAGGCATTTCTTCCCGGGATACAACCCTATGGACCTCCTCAGTCTTTTCAGGTTGTTTATGCATGGGATCTTCCCAGAATATAACATCATTGTTGCGTACTACTTTCCTTTTCTCGGGATTCCATAATCTATATCCCATTTCACCCTTGTCACTGTATCCTAGGAAAATGCATTTACAGGACTTTGGCTTAAGTTTGCTGCGTTTTTCTTTACGAATGCGCACAAATGCTTCGCAGCCAAACACTTTCAAGTGTGCATATGAAGGTGGCTTGCCCGACCACGCTTCTTGGGGAACCAACCCCTCCCTCCCCCCCCCCCCCCCCCCCCCCCCTCCCCCTTCTAAAAGACCTGTTTGGTGACCGATTAATCAAGTGTACGGCTGTCATAACAGCCTCTACTCAAAAACCATGGGGTAATGCAACATGAGACATCATCGTACGGACCTTATGCTGTATGGTCCGATTCATACGCTCTGCAGCTCCACTTTAGGGTGGATTATGAGGGGCAGTGAGCTCCCTCTTTATCCCTTTGCTGTCACAAAATGCTTGAAAGGCCTTGGACACATATTCCCTACCATTGTGAGAGCGAAGACACTTAAGTGTCTTATCAGTTTGATTTTCAACCAATGCCAAGAATTATTTGAACTTGTTAAGCACTTCATCCTTGCTACGAATAGGGTAAACCCATACCTTCCGTGTAGCATCATTGACAACGTACAACGGTGACAAAGTATTTCTTTCCCCCTAAAGATAACCTTGGCATTTGACATACATCGGAATGTACTAACTCTAGAGGAGAAGATTTCAGCGAAAGAGACTTCTTATGAGATGTCTGTGCATGTTTACCATAAAGACAATGATCACAATGCTCAAAATCAACATAACGAAGATAAGGCATGTAACCCAAATGAGAAAGCACTTTCATTCCAGTTTGACTCATGTGTCCCAACCAGCCATACCACAAAGAAACACTTGGCTGCTCGGTCACTGCAACAACATGGTCATGCACACTAGATACATGGAGAGGATACAAGGTATCACTTTTACAACCTTTGGCAATCACTCTAGATCCCTTACAGATCTTCCATTTCCCATCACCAAAGGTGGTATGAAATCCTTGGTCATCTAGCTGCCCTTGTGCTAATTAAGCTCTTCTTGAGCTGAGGTACATGCTGTACATGGTGAAGTGTGAAGACAGAACCATGCTGAAATCGCAACTGCACACTGCCAATACTTGCAATGTCACATGCATAGCTGTCCCCAAGATGAACAACATGCCGATCCCCTGTATAGTCAGAAAACCACTCATGATGAGGGGTGACATGAAAGGAAGCACCTGAATCTAGAATCCAAGTATGCATGCCATCATCCATATCTGCAAGTAAAGCATGTGTACTAAAGGTTGAAGAGACAAAGAGTACGTCATTCCCATTGTCACTGCCATGAGTGACTACATTCACTTCTTCAATTTTGACATTGCTCTTCTTAGGCTGAGTCTCTTTCTTCTCTTCCTTGCTATCTTCTGTCTTCTTGCCATTTCCTTTCTCTTTCTTCCATTTGTAGCGGTCACGTTTAAAGTGACCCTCCTTGGTAGAATGATGGCATTCAACATCCTTACCACGTGATTTACTGCGTCCCTTGCTATTAGATTTGCCTTTCTGCTGTGATTTGCCCCTAGTATGCAAAGCACTGGAAGACTTATTGGATGCATTGTTTTGTCGATTCATTTCTTCCATGAGTAGAGCACTCTCTACATCAACATACAAAAGGATCGCATTAGAATTGCTCATAGCAGTCCTAAATGTATCCCAACTCCCTGGCAGAGTGCAAAGCAAGAACGTAGCCTTAAATTCTTCATCAATCAAGAACTTCAAGGCAACCAATTGGCTGAAAATGGAGTTAAACTCACTCAAGTGAGTAGACATTGCTGTACCCACTTTCGTACGCAAATCCATAAGCTTTTTCAGCCAATACACTTTGCTTGCGGCACTCTTCTGTGCATACAGTTCTTCAAGTTGAGTCCTAATAGCATAGGCAAAATCCAAACCTTCAATGTTAAACAGCAAGGCATTAGAAATCGATAGCTGGATGGTTGAGCGTGCAAGCTGGTTTAACTCATCCCAATCTTCGTGTCCCATATCTGTAGGCTTTGCTCCTTTGGTCTTAATTGGCTTTGCCTGCTTCTTCTGCTACAGGATATTGTAGCACTATTTTTGCTAGACTGTAAAATTATGTGCTCCTTCAAGCTTCTTAATGTGCATGAGATTACTGCTGTCACTGTTGTGCATGAGAAATTTCAGATCTGCAGATAAATTTTTAGAAGCACTAAACCTTGTGCTACAGCACTCCACAACTGATTACAGCTGTTTCAAGAGCAAATACATCACATTACATGAGAAGTCCCAAATTTTAGCTGCAATTTCTGTTGTACATGCATCCATGGGCACAAAATTTGATGCGCATTGTTAAAAGCCCCAAAATTTTCGTGCTCAAAGCATCAACTATACATTTGCACTGTTTCTGACATGCATAGAATAGACCAATTTTACCAAAATAGAGCAATTTCAGCAAAACCCCCAAAATTTTCAAGTGCTAGATGTCCAAATTGCGTGGAATTAAACCCACATGTACATAAAATGACCAAATGGCACACAAATTTCGCCCAAACAGCAAAAGCCCCAGATTGCATGGGGTGCAAGCATCAATGTCGAGAAATTGGGTAAATTTCGGCCCAATTTTTGCATGTACATGAAAAGCCCCACATGTTGGAGGCAAAATGTCACAAATTCCTGCAATTTTTGAGACAAATGGTCTTGCTCTGCATCATAATCCCCAAATCCAGGAAAAGCCCCAAATTTTCGGGCCAAGATTGCACAAATCTGGAAACTGTTATTATGCACACGAAACCCCGTCAAGAAGGAGGGGTAGAAACTAATTTTTTTTTTTGGAGAAAAAAAGAAACAAAGAAAAAAACGTGACCGGGGGGGGGGGGGGGGTCTGTTGACCCGTGGTGCAGTTGCCCATGCAATTGCCACGTGCCCGTCGGCAAGTCGTTGCCTTGGAGCGTGTCGTTTGATCTAGTTGCAGCCCGTTTGACCTATCGCGCTTGCAACAACTGTCGTCCACGACCTCACGACCTGCTAGTCTTCTGTAGCCCACCTTCTGCAATAGTTATTGTTTGCTACTGGTCGGGCCCACCTGGGACTCTTGCAACATATGCCGTCTGTTTCGTCTCGAGAAGCGTGCACTCCTTGCCGCTCCAATACCAGTTTGTTGTGACCTGTGGCGCAAGGATCGAGACACACACTGCTTACACATAGTAGAGAGATAGAGAGAGAGAGTGCAGAGTAGAGAGGAGAGTAAGCACGACTTGTGGGTACAATGACGAGCATACCTCTTTAGGTTTTATATATATATATATATATATATATATATATATATATATATATATATATATATATATATATATATATATATATATATATATGAAAGCACAAATGTGCTAAGGGTGTGTTCACACCCGTGCACATATAAAAGTCATGATGGCCCTTTATTCCCAATAGATTGGAGCAGCAAGGCACATTGGTGGCAGAAACAGGGCAATGGGCGGCGCAGAACAAGGGAGGTAGAACTCGGTGGGCAGCATCAGCAGAGGCGGATTGAGTGAGGTGAGATTTAGCTGGCTATGGAGGGGAAAGAAACGAGAAAGTGAATTGTAGACAAGTGAGCTCAAGATTGCACTACACAATGAAAGTATAGATCTAAGGTTAACCTTACCACACTCCCATGCCCTAACTAGAGTCGGATTAACTTAACTCTAGAGTCTAGTGTCACAACATTTAAAGTCCTAGTTACACCACACTTTGACACTTTAATAAGTGTCCACACCACACAAATTACATTGGGCTGCGGGCACTGCCCAGAATTGGCAAATTCTAATAGATCTCCCTAAAAGAAAACCTATTGCTATCATTCATAAACTATTAATTGAGAGGAAAGCACTAACTTACCTATCCCTAGTGGCGGGTTAGGATGGGGGCTAGAAAGAGGGAGAGTAGGGAGGTCTTTAGCTTTGTGCTGCTCTTTGTGCTGTAATTTTTTAGTAGAAATTGTTTTTTCCTGTTTGGAGTGAGACAGATAGATGGAACACTGTATACTGAAATGCTTCAGTAGTGAACATTTCACTTCCCAGTGAAATGCATTTCATGGTTACCATGCTTCTAGCATAGACCAAAATAGAAATTCTAGCAAGTAAGCAATTCAAACAAAATTTGGTGAGCCTTTGGCATTCATGGCCACTTCCAATTGGTGGGGAGCTCAATTCTCAATTTGCTCAAAAGAAAACCTACAGCTATCATAATCAAGAGGAAAGCACTACCTCACCTATCAGTAGTGGTGGGTTAGGATGGGACTAGAAAGAGAGAGATTAGAGACAACTTTAGCTGTATGCTGCTCTTTGTGGCGCTCCACATATCTTTGTGGTGCAGAGGCTTGTCCAACAGCCAATGCTATAGGAATCGATTAGGCACGGAGATCGAGGCATACAGTCATCACGCTCAGTGAGAGAGACAGAGAGAGTGCGAGTGAGCAGAGTAGAGAGTGAACACGTTTTTCGGTACAATGACGAGTGTACCACTTTAGGTCTTTAGATAGATATATGTAAGAAAGTACAATGTGCTAAGGGTGTGTTCACACCTGTGCACATATAAAAGGCACGATGGTCCTTTATTCCCAACAACCTCCCACCTAAAGGCAATGTGCCTTAAGAGGAGAAAAGAATCAGCTAAGTCTAAGTATGTACAAAGTTGAAATAACTATATCTATCCAACTCCCATCATCTGTCGGCAATGAGCAAACCACTCTGTTGGAAGACCCTTCGTGAGAAGGTCTGTAGGGTTATCATTTGTATGCACTTTGACAAGCTCAATGCTCTTGCTATCAAGTACATCTCTAATGAAGTGGTACTTCACGTGTATGTGCTTTGTCTTTGCATGAGAGATAGGATTTCGTGCTAGCATGATAGCACTCTGACTATCACAATGGAGAACAGGTAACTCTGTGATGCCAAGCTCTCCCACCAGACGTGAAAGCCATAAAGCCTCCTTGCATGCCTCAATGGCAGCTACATACTTTGCCTCTGTAGTAGACAATGCAACACACTTTTGTAGCCTGGAGATCCAAGAGACTGCTCCTCTTGTGAAAGTAAACACATACCCAGAAGTGGACTTCCTGCAATCCGCATGACTAGCATAGTCTGCATCCGTAAAGCCAACAACAGATGCCTTCTGCTTTCCAAAGCAGATGCACAACTCCTTTGTGCCTTTGAGGTATCTCATAATACCTTTCACTACACCCCAATGCTTCTTGCCAGGGGTTGCCATGTATCTACTAACCACTCCCATTGCAAAAGCAATGTCAGGACGTGTAGCAACCATAGCATACATCAAACTGCCAATAGCTGAAGCATATGGTATCTTGGCCATTTCAGCCTTCTCATCATCAAATGTAGGGCTGTCCTTTGCACTGAGTTTCACATATGGAGGCAATGGAACCCCAATTGTTTTTCCCCCCTTCATATTGAAACGCTGCAAAACCTTGGAGATATACTCCTGCTGAGATAGATAGAGTAAACCTTTCGATCTATCTCTGAGTATTCACATGCCAAGAATGTGATTTGCATCACCCAGATCCTTCATGTCAAAGTTGCCATAAAGACTTTGCTTCAATGAATCCAAGGCATGAGTATCCCTACCAGCAATCAGCATGTCATCAACATACAAAACCAAGATAATCAAGCTGCCATCTGCTGCCTTTTTGGTGTACAAGCAGTAATCCCCTTGACTTCTATGAAAGCCTTGGGACTGCATAAATGTATCTAACTTATGATACCAATCTCTTGGTGCTTGTTTCAGCCCATACAAACTCCTTTTGAGTTTACATACAATTTTTTCCTTCCCTTGCTCAACAAACCCTTCAGGCTACTGCATATATATGTCTTCTTGCAGATCACCATGTAAAAACGTAGTCTTTACATCCATCTGTATGAGCTCCATATCCTCAACTGCAACCAAGCCCAAAATGGTTCTCAATGTAGTCATCTTGACTACAGGAGAGAAAATCTCATCAAAGTCAATTCCGTGCTCCTGCTTGTACCCCTTTGCAACCAATCTTGCTTTGTACTTTGGTGAGGAACCATAAGTGACCTTCATTTTGTAAACCCATTTGCATGGAAGGGTTTTCTGCCCTTTAGGCAACTGCATGAAGTCCCAAGTGCCATTTTTTTCAAGAGATTCCATCTCTGACAGCATGGCTTTATACCATTTCTTGCGGTCTTGTCTGTCCATTGCTTCCTTGAAGCAAGACGTTTCACCGCAGTCTGTTTGCATGACATAATCAACCACATTAATTGCACCAGGAACAAATCTGTCAGGTTGTCTAGCAGCCCTAGACGATCTCCTAACCCAATGGTCATTGTTTGCTGGCTGTTCTTGGAAAATTTCATTTTCAGCATGCTGTCCTGGTATTTCAGCCTGCAAATCAGCATTAACAGCTTGCTGTCCTGGTTGTTCCTGCACATGTAATGGCTCATTTTCATGGGCAATAGCTAGCTGATCATTTCCAGCATCATTTCCTGCATTTATAGGTTCATTTACAGCAGGTATTTGCTGCTGTACAGCAGGCACATTTTGCTGTCCAAAAGAAGAACAGGCACATTTTGCTGTCCAAAAGGTATTTCTTCCCGGAATACAACACTACGGACCTCCTCAGTCTTTTGGGGCTGTTTGTGCATGCAATCTTCCCGGAAGATAACGTCATTGTTGCGTGCTACTTTCCTTTTCTCGGAATCCCACAATTTATACCCCATTTCACCCTCGTCACCATATCCTAGGAAAATGCATTTACAGGACTTTGGCTCAAGTTTGCTGCGTTTTTCTTTACGAATGTGCACAAAAGCCTTGCAGCCAAACACTTTCATATGAAGGTGGCTTGCCCGACCACGCTTCTTGGGGAACTCTTCCCCCCCCCCCCCCCCCCACTTGTTTGGTGACCGATTAATCAAGTGAATGACTGTCATAACAGACTCTGTTCAAAAACCATGGTTTAATGCAGGATGAGACAGCATCGTATAGATCTTATCCTATATGGTCCGATTCATATGCTCTGCAACTCCATTTTGGGATGGATTATAAGGGGCAATTAGCTCTCTCTTTATCTCTTTGCTGTCACAAAATGCCTGAAAGGCCTTGGATACATATTCCCCACCATTGTCAGAGCAAAGACACTTAAGTGTCTTATCTGTCTGATTTTCAGCCAATGCCAATAATTTTTTAAACTTATCAAGCACTTCATCCTTGCTATGAATGGGGTAAACCCATACCTTCCGTATAGCATCATCGACAAAGGTGACAAAATATTTATTTCCCCCTAAAGATAATCCTAGCATTTGACATACATCCGAATGTACTAACTCTAGAGGAGAAGATTTCAAAGAAAGAGACTTTTTGTGAGACGTCTGTGCATGTTTGCCATAAATACAATGATCACAGTGCTCAAAATCAGCATAACGAAGACAAGGCAAGTAACCCAAACGAGAAAGCTCTTTCATTCCTTTTTGACTCATGTGTCCCAACCGGCCACGCCACAAAGAAACGCTTGACTGCTCGGTCACGGCAATAACATGGTCACGCACACTAGATACATGAAGTGGATACAAAGTATCACTCTTGCAACCTCTGGCAATAACCCTAGATCCCTTACAGATCTTCCATTTTCCATCACCAAAGGTGGTATGAAAACCATCATCATCTAGCTGCCCTGTGCTAATCAAGCTCTTCTTGAGCTAAGGTACATGCCGTACATGTTGAAGTGTAAAGACAGAGCCATGCTGAAACTGTAATTGCACACTGCCAATACCTGCAATCTCACATGCGTAGTTGTCCTCAAGATGGACAACACCATGTCGACCCCCTATATAGGCGGAAAACCACTCACGATGAGGGGTGACATGAAAGGAAGTACCTGAATCAAGAATCGAGGTATGTATGTCATCATCTGTATCTGCAAGTAAAGCATGTGCACCAAAATGTGAAGAGACAAAGAGTATATCACTCCCACTGTCACTGTCATGAGTGACTACGTTCACCTCTTCAATTTTTACACTGCTCTTCTTAGGCTGACTGTCCTTCTTCTCTTCCTTGCAATCATTTGTCTTCTTGCCTTTTCCTTTCTCTTTCTTTCATTTGTAGCAGCCACGTTTAAAGTGACCCTTCTTGCCACAATGATGGCATTCAACATCTTTGCCACGTGATTTACTGCGTCCCTTGCCATCATATTTGCCCTTTTGCTGCGATCTGCCCCTAGTATGCAAAGCACTAGAAGACTTACTGGATGCATTGTTTTGCCGATTCATCTCTTCCATAAGTAGAGCACTCTCTACATCAGCATACAAAAGGATCACATTAGAGTTGCTCATAGCAGTCCTGAATGTATCCCAACTCTCTGGTAGAGTGCAAAGCAAGAAAGTAGTCTTAAATTCCTCATCAATCATGAACTTCAAGGCAACTAGCTGGCTGAAAATGGAGTTAAACTCACTCAAGTGAGTAGACATTGCTGTACCTTCTTTCATACGCAAATCCATTAGCTTTTTTAGCCAGTACACTTTGCTTGCAGCACTCTTTTGTGCATACAGTTCTTCCAGTCTAGTCCATATATTATATGCAGAATCCAAACCTTCAATGTTGAACAACAAGGCATCAGAAATTGATAGCTCTATGGTTGAGCGTGCAAGCTCATTCAACTCATCCCAATCATCCCGATCCAAGTCTGCAGGTTTTGCTCCTTTGGTTTTGATCGGCTTTGCCTGCTTCTTTTGTAACAGGATATTGTAGCACTGTTTTTGCCAAATTGCAAAATTATGTGCGCCTTCAAGCTTCTTTATGTGCATCAAATTACTGCTGTCATTGCTGCCAGCCATGATTTTCAGCCCAAATGTGACAAAAAAAAACCAGCAAATGCAGGCCCAAATTGTCACCCAAGTGACCAAGGTACAAACAAGTACCAATTAGCAATAAATGACCATGCAGAAGTACAGATTTCAGATATGTAATTAAGTTTTCAGAAGCACCAAACCAAGTGCTACAGCATTCTCCAACTGATTACAGCTGTTCCAAAGGGCATGTGCATCACATTACATGAGAAATCCCAAAATTTCAGCTGCAATTTCTGTTGTACATGTACCCACGGGCATAAAATTCTACACGAACGGTCAAAAGCCCCAAAATTTTGTGCTCAAAGCGTCAAACACACATCTTCATTTCCTCTGTCATGCATAGGACTGTCCAATTTTGCCAAAATAAAGCAATTTCAGCAAAACCCCCAAATTTTACCAAGTGTTGATTTCCAAATTGCGCGGAATTCAACCTGCATGTACATAAAATGACCAAATGCTGTACAAATTTTGCCCAAACTGCAAAAGCCCCAAATTGCACGGGGTCCAATGTGCCTCAATGTCAAGAAATTGGGTAAATTTCAGCCCAATTTGTGCATGTACATTAAAAGCCCCAAATGTCAGAGGCAAGATTTCACAAATTCCTGCAATTTTCGAGACAAATTTGCTTGTCCTACATCACATTCTCCAAATATGGGAAAAGCCCCAAATTTTGTGGGTCAAATGTTGCGAAATTTCACTCAAATGAGCAAAATTTCAACAATTTTGGCGAAATCCCCAATTCAAATGCGCACAATGTCTGCAATTCCAATGCAGATGCCTCAATGTTTCACAAACAGTGCTCAGTCTGGCGAAGCCCCAACTTTTTGGGCCAAAATTGCACAAATTTGACCTTTCATGCTTGTGCCCGCGAACCCCCCTGTTAAGCTAAGGAAAAAAAATAAAAAATTCAAGAAGATTTTGAAAATTGTGGCCCCGTTGACCTATGGGGCGGGTCACGTGACCTGCCCGCGTCATGGCGCCTGCCTGACCGCCGTCTTGTGACCGCCGCCCCGTGACGCCTTGTCACTGGCGTGGCTGTTTGGTGTCCACGTGCCCTCTCGCCTGGTCGCTGTTCCCTGTCGCCTGTCGTGCAGCTTGACTGGTCACGCAGCAGCAGCAGCCTCCTCGCTCGTCAGCGCTACAGCCCGTCGCACGTTTGGTCCACGCCTGCTGCAGTTGCCTGTCACTGCCTGCAGCTTACACCTGTGACTCTCCTGCTCGCCTTTGAGCTCTCGTCACCACGCTGGTCTTTTGCCTCAGCCTGACGACCGTCTGCAGCACCTTACGCTCTGATACCAGTTTGTAGGAATCGATTAGGCACGGAGATCGAGACAGATAGTCATTATGCTCAGTGAGAGAGATATAGAGAGTGCGAGTGAGTAGAGTATAGAGTGAACACGTTTTTCGGTACAATGACGAGTGTACCACTTTACGTTTTTAGATAGATATATGTAAGAAAGTACAATGTGCTAAGGGTGTGTTCACATCCGTGCACATATAAAAGGCACGATGGCCCTTTATTCCCAACAAATGCCTCCAGAGGAGTGGGCTGAGGGATGCTGAAGGAGGTTATGCCATCCTTTGATGGATCCCAAGGCTGAGCGACCAGCCAAAAACTCTGCCAGATGATGAAGATGATGCCAATGATCTGTGGGCAGGAAGGGACAGTCAAAACGCAGTAGCATCAGGCTCATTGGAGAGTGTGCAGACTCTGGATGGTGATAGTGGCAGTTGATATGATCCTGGGCAGTAATACACAGCACAAGGCTGCACTTGTGATGACTCTTTGGGCTATTGATGCAGATGGCATCACAAGCAAGGCTGAAAATGCAGCAATAAGATGAGGTTTTTTACTCGGTTTGAACTTAGGGTCTAGATCATCTTTCTGATTCTTGTGCTGAAAAGTTCTATTGTAATTTTTAGAATAATTTTGTGAAATTTTTGGATAGGTTCAAGCAATCATTTAATTCAGTCGACACTTAAAAAATTATCATTTTGATCCAATCTGGAAAGGTCTTTAATAGATTTTTCTTGACAAGATTGTAGGTATGTGTTAGAAGTGGAGCAACAATGGAAGCGTAAACATAAGCTGTAATAAACTGTTGAAACACAAGACAAAAGAGAAAGGAAAGAAAGAACACAATACAGATTAGAACTCAGATGTATGCTCGGAAAATGGAATCCATATATCAGACATGAGATTGTTGCATACAATAGTGAGTCACTTGCTGCGTGGGCACTAGCACCGGCTCCTCTCTCCACGGGACCTCCAGGTGGTAAACTGACCAACTGAGGAGGAGGAGCCCAGAATAAATAGGCATGAATAATGCCATAAAAAATGTCAGGTCAGCCAGCAATAAATGCCCAATATGACCATAAAATGACACAATAAAAAATACCTAAGTAGCCTAAATAATATGCCCAAGCCTCTGCAGCTAAGACTCACACATGAGCTGACATATGTGCTAATACCTTCTTTAGATAATGGGTGATTTGATGTTGATGTCGATCGTACCAGCTCCTGAAGATAGAGAAGATCATGTTAGAGATCAGATCGCTGTGCAGCAGTCGGACTGCACAGTCGGACTGCCACGTGGCAGTCCGACCTGTACAGTCAGTCGGCTGCATTTAATGCAGCCGACAGGGTATTTTCTGGCGCCCCAGTTCAGGCAGTTTTTCGACTATTTATAGTCGACGTTTCCAGCAGTCTGGCCACTCTTCTCTGTCGTAGATTACAGACCGGTGCCGTGCAGATTTCTGTCTCTGTTCACAGATTTCAGACAGCAGACAGTGCAGACTGCAGCAGACTTCGAGGTGGACAGCAGGTCGCATCGTCGAGGTGGAGACACGCAGTCCAGCGCACTGCGCCCGTGTATATCTTTGTATTCAGCATTCTTTATACAGCAGATCTTCATTGTCCACTGTCTCTTTCTCTCCCTTCTCTCTCTGCGTTCTCTCTCTCTCAGTCCTACGCTTCCGCACCGCTGCACTCTGACATGGTATCAGAGCAGTGTTTGAGGGCTGACTGAGCGCAGAATCAACCTGAAGAGGAGTTTCCATCGCGACACAAATTTGCGTTTTTTGCGTTTAAGGGCAGACAGGAGGGCTGCGCCTTGGAACAAGGCTGAAACGAGTGTGGGCGCACAGGAAAGGAGTACAGGTGGTGGATTTGCTGCTGTTTACTGCTGTTTGACGCGGAGGAAGTTTGAGTTTTCAACCTAAAAGTACAGGTTTTGCTTTTTCATCGCCTCCGGCGGGTGAAGAAGCTTCGGGACGCGGAAGAGCCTTAGCAGGCTGAGTTTACCCAATCAGAGGGGGCTGCTTTTGCGTTTGAGAAGGCATTGCAGGTGAAGATGTCTACAGAGATGGACTTGGAGTTCCAGGCGATTATGGACCGGAAGGTGCCTGTCCTACCGGCTCTTCCTACAGATCAGAAGCTCGACGGCGACAACTACCGCATTTGGCGCATTATGATGTTGGCCATCCTTGAGTCCTATGATTTGGCGGAGTTGGTACAGGAGGATATTGACCGGCCTTCGGTAAGAGATGAGTCCAAACTCTCTTCCGATGCTCGTACGGAGTTGGCCAGGGCCCAGTCTCATTGGGACAAACTGAATGCCAGGATTCGATCCTTTCTCTTTCTATCATGCACTACAGCCGTGATCGCTCACATCGAGCACTTGACAGTGGCTCGTGAGATATGGCTGGAGCTTGATCAAATGTACAATCGGATGACCCTGATGAAGAGGGTTTCTTTGGAGGTACAGATGCGGACCTTGTCCGTCAATAAGTCTTCTTCGCTAAGGGAACACATTAACAAGCTAAGGCAGCTACAGATGCAGGTTCAGAATGCGGGGAAGCCGATTTCCTCCGAAGACATGGCGATCACACTATTGTCCCAGTTGCCGCCACGATTCGGTACATTTTACTCTGCCCTTATTGCTTCGGGGCGAGAGTCTACTCTTCGTTGGGAAGAGTTGGTTCCTATGGTCTTGGACCAAGAGGAACAGTTAAAGGGACAGAATGCTTCCAAGTCGGAGGCGTTGACCGGTCAAGCCTCTCAGAAGAAGGGGAAGGACCAAAAGAAGAAGAAGGGGGATAACAAGTCCAAGAAGGACAAGGAGAAGGAGAAGGACAAAGACTCCACATGTCATATTTGTGGAAAGACTGGCCATTGGAAGAAGGATTGCCCTGACAAAGACACGAAGGACACCAAGAAGAAGGATACCAAGGATTCTGGAGTGGTGGCTGCACCCTCATCAGCTGCATTTCTACATCTAGTTGTCATTGAGGACGCTTCACCGAATGCTTCTGATGCTGCGATGGCGGCTCCCCAAGCTCGAGAGTGGATTGTTGATAGTGGTGCCTCACGGCACATGACTCCTTCATCCGATGGTGTTGCCCAGCTGCGACCTTCGCGTGGGCAGGTTCTCATTGGAGACAGCTCTTCAGTTTCTATTGCAGGTCGGGGTAAGATGCAGCTTATTCCGGATGGACGAGGTGGCACCCATACCTCAGAGGTTTTGCATGTACCAGGATTAGGGTACCATCTCCTTTCAGTACATAAGATTTGTTCCCTTGGTCTTTTGGTGGAGTTTGACAGTTCTACTGTGCGAGTCCTTGATCGTGAATCGAGGAAGGTTCTATCATCTGGATATGAGGAGAACGGCATTTACAAACTGAAGTCTTCCACTGCCCTCTCTACTCTTCTTCTTACCTCACAGTCACAGTCTGAATTATGGCATGCTCGGTTTGGTCACCTGAACTATGACTATCTTCGGAGGGCGTCACGTGGACAGTTTGTTCGAGGGTTGCCGGATATAGTGGTGAGCCAGCAGCCATGTGTCTCCTGCATACGGGGGAAGCAGCATAGGGATGCCATTCCCCACACCGCTTCGCGGCGGTCTACTTCACCGATGGAGTTAGTATCTACGGATCTATGTGGCCCTATGAGGACTGAGTCCCTGCGTGGGAGCTCGTACTTCATGCTGATTGTGGATGACTACAGCAGGATGACATGGGCCTACTTTTTGGCACTAAAGTCAGAAGCTTTCTCGCACTTCAAGGATTGGCTTCTCTTTGAGGAGAACCGATTAGGCCGGAAGTTGAAGACCTTGCGATCCTACAAGGGAGGTGAATTTGTGTCTAATGAATTTGCTCGGTTTTGTGCAGATAGAGGAATTCACCAGGAGTTTGCCAATACCAATACTCCTCAAGAAAATGGTATTCTAGAACGGAAGAACCGTAGTGTGATCGAGATGGCGCGCACCATGATGGAGCACCGACAGACCCCACAGGTTCTGTGGGCCGAGGCTGTGGCTACTGCAGTCCACATCCTTAATCGATCCCCTACTTCGGCTGTGGAAGGGATGACTCCATTTGAGGCTTATTTTGGGACGAAGCCAGATGTTTCTTACTTTCGGGTCTTTGGGTGTGATGCCTATGTTCACATTCCCAAGACTCACCGTGACAAATTTGAAGCGGCTTCTCGAAAACAGGTATTTGTTGGCTACAGCTCCCAGTCCCAAGGCTACCAACTGTATGATCCCGTCAAGCGGGATGTATATACTAGCCGTGATGTGCGGTTTGTGGAGGTTCCGGTTACTTCAACGGGTGAGGAGCATCCCGTTCTTGGAGATCCAGGGGAGAGTTTGGCTCCTTCTACAGTTCCACTGGAGCTTGTGCCTTTTGATTATGATTCTGTTTCTGACACAGAGTCTACTGTTCCACCGGACCCTTCTGAGGAGTTACCACCGGTGGACATTCCAGAGTCTTCTCCTGATGGAGAACGATGAGGGGAGGTTCGGCCTCCTCCTCGCTGGGCCCGTGACACACTCCGTGATTCAGGGATCGAGGGGGTTCTTGAGGAGTGGGGACCGCAGGATGGTCCGCGGCGGTCACGGAGGCACCAGGCGCATTCTTCGGAGCTTGTTTGCTCCAATTATTGTTTGATGTCCCGTGTTATGCAGGATCGAGAGCCCACCTCCGTGAAGGAGGCTTTACAGTCCGCCCCATGGAAGAAAGCTATGGAAGCTGAGTTGGAGGCTATTGAGAGGAATGGCACTTGGTCACTTGTGCCACGTCCCCCGAAGAAGAAGGTGATTGGAGTCAAGTGGGTCTTCAAGACCAAATATCTCAGTGATGGTACTTTGGATAAGCACAAGGCTCGCCTTGTTGCTAAGGGTTTTGCCCAGCGCCCAGGGATTGACTGTCATGACGCCTTTGCCCCCACAGCTCGTATGGCAACCATTAGAGCTATTCTTGCCTTGGCTGGCCATAGGAGATGGCCTGTTTATCAGTTGGATGTGAAGTTGGCCTTCCTGAATGGTGATTTGAAGGAGGAGATCTACGTTGAGCAGCCTCCTGGCTTTGGTTCTTCAGATGGGAAAGTCTACAGGTTGAAGAAGGCCCTGTATGGTCTCAAGCAGGCCCCGCGAGCTTGGAACGAGAAGATTGATTCGTTCCTCCAGCCTCAGTTGGGATATCGGCGGTCCAAGGCCGATCCACAGCTGTATGTTCACACTTCCGAGGATGGTTGTGTGCTGTTTGTATTATATATTGATGATTTGATTGTCACAGGTGATGATGCACAGCAGGTCCAGGAGACAAAGTCAGCTTTACATCGGACGTTCGAGATGACGGATTTGGGGCTACTCCATTTCTTTTTAGGCCATGAGATTTGTCAGTCTCAGAGGGGGATCTTTCTCTCCCAACAGAGATATGTCCAGGAGCTCTTGGTGTCTTTTGAGATGGAAGATTGTCGGGCCCTCTCTACTCCTATGGATCCGAACTGGAAGGCCACTTCCCATTCAGCTTATCCTTTGGCGGATGCGTCCCGCTATCGACAGTTGATAGATTCCTTGATTTGGCTTCTCAACACGAGGGTTGATCTATGTTTTGCTGTTGGGCTCTTGGCAGGGTTCATGAGTGAACCTAAGACGGTGCATTGGCAGGCTGCTTAGAGGATACTTCGGTATCTGAGGGGGACGTCTGATTTGGGGATTCATTACCCTGCAGGGACAGATGGGTCAGATCTTGTACTTGCAGGTTGGAGCGACTCGGATTGGGCCGGTGACGTGGACCACATGCGGTCTACAACAGGTTACTCCTTTACTTTGGGTGCAGGTGTTATTTCATGGAGTAGCAAGAAGCAGCCCACGGTAGCCCTTTCGTCTACTGAGGCGGAGTATCGGGCCGCCTCTTCCACCACATGCGAGGTTGTGTGGCTTCGGAGATTGTTGGAGGAGCTTGGGTGCCCCCAGACTCGTCCTACATTGCTGCGATGTGACAATGAGAGTTGCATTGCCTTGGCGAGGAACCCCGTTTTTCATGCCCGGACGAAGCACATTGAGATTCAGTACCATTTCATCCGAGAAAAGCTTCTGGATGAGACCATCACTGTGGAGTATTGCAAGACGGAGGACAATCTTGCGGATTTGTTTACGAAGGCGCTTCCTCAGGCTCTACTTCGGCAACATTCCAGATCCCTCAGGCTTCTGCCCTGCCCAGGCTCTGAGAGGGGGTGTTAGAGATCAGATCGCTGTGCAACAGTCGGACTGCACAGTCGGACTGCCACGTGGCAGTCCGACCTGTACAGTCAGTCGGCTGCATTAAAAGCCGACAGGGTATTTTCTGGCGCCCCAGTTCAGGCAGTTTTTCGACTATTTATAGTCGACGTTTCCAGCAGTCTGGCCACTCTTCTCTGTCGCAGATTACAGACCGGTGCCGTGCAGATTTCTGTCTCTGTTCACAGATTTCAGACAGCAGACAGTGCAGACTGCAGCAGACTTCGAGGTGGACAGCAGGTCGCATCGTCGAGGTGGAGACACGCAGTCCAGCGCACTGCGCCCGTGTATATCTTTGTATTCAGCATTCTTTATACAGTAGATCTTCATTGTCCACTGTCTCTTTCTCTCCCTTCTCTCTCTGCGTTCTCTCTCTCTCAGTCCTACGCTTCCGCACCGCTGCACTCTGACAGATCATAGCTGTTCTCAATGTCTGTCAACAACGCCGTTGATGTAGCACACTTGACCATCCTGTCACCAATGCCGCAGCACATAAATGACCATGGATCCCCCTTCTTTGGCCAAACCGCCAAAGTGTCCCGTCATGTGAGTTCCAGATGAAAGCCACTTGCTTTCTTTCAAATAACCAGTCCATTATGAACTTGGATGTCAATCCTAGCTCCAGGATTTGTACTTGTTAGACTTTGATCAATGCATGAGGGATGTCTCTCTTTGGATCTTGTGCATCTGTATAGAGATATAGATGAGGCACGGCTTCCCCTTCTCACCAACCGCTCACACTCCCTCTCTGGCACTGGAGAGTCGTGAGGGATGACCTCATCACCACCTCTAGAAAGCAGCTGAGGAAGGGGCCACCAAGCCCTTCTTACAATTTGAAGAAGAGGATCCCTTCCGCGCCTTGGACTTCGCCGTGGTTGGAGGATTTGAGTCGAAATTTGAGGCAGATGATGACTCGTTGGAGGAGTTTGCATCCCGCTTCGTTCTCTACTCCTTTTTCTTCCTGGAAGCCACTAACTCTTTGCGATCCTTCTCTAAATGGCCCTTCTTGTCACAGTGTAACACTAGGCCTTTGACTTCTTCATCTTCGAACCCCTCTCTGGAGCTACAAGAGTCTCACTCGAACCTCCATAATGTGACGGAAGCCGCCCCTGTAGTCGCAAAGTCGCCTCATGCTCAAGCAACATCGAGGACATATGAAGAAAATTGATAGGAGTCGTAGATGTCTGCGCCCGTAAAGCATTCGCCACTCCATTAAACTCCCGAGGAAGCTTGTAGAGTACCGTACCAACAAGATATGCCTCTGATAGGGCAGACCGCATAGTGCAAAGTTGGTCCTGGGTTTGGGTAACTTGAAGTAGGAATGATTGGATCGTATCTTTGGTTTCAAACTTCAGTTGCTGGAGCTGGCCATAGAGAGTAACGGCCCTCATGGTGGAAGGAGCCTCATACATCAACTGCAACTTCGACCATATGTCTGAAGCTGTCTTGTAGGAGGTGACTGCTAGTAGGACTTCTTTGGAAATACACCGAAGTAAGGCCGAATAAGCACGAGCATCATCCGAATCCCATGTAAGCATCGCTTCCTCATGGTTGTCTTCATCAAAATGAGTTGGAACAGAAGAAGGCTGTTGAGGGCATGCAAGAGCTTCGCCAACCACATACCATAACCACTTTTGGATAATAAGGCCTTCATCACCGCACTCCACGTGTAATAATCAAGTCCATGGAGCTTGTCATCAGTGGATGTGCATGGAGGAGCCATTTGTAGAGGATTTAGAAGAGAAGTAGAGAAAAGAAGCTATTTGGAGAGGGAACACAGCCAAAACATGAGCATAGACTGCAGAAAACAAGTGTTCACATACAATATAACCCAAAATTTGACCAAAAGAAGACAAAACTGCTGCAAAAAGTCAAAAATCAGTCAAAAACTGCCAAAAACAGCAAAAATGGCCTGAAACTACAGTCGCCCAGTCAGGAAGGAGTCAAGAACACCAAAATGCAGGCTGAGTACTGCCACAAATAGGCTGAAAAACTGTTGCAGCAACCTGAAAACTGAAAACACAGGCAATAGAGGGGCTGTAGACAGTAGGCGATGGCAAACCTGCAGAAAACACAGGTCAAACAGGTTGCTTGTATGGAGCAGCAGTCACTTGATCAGCAAGGGTGAAAACAGTCCTAAAATCAGCAAGAAAACATAGCAGGACTACAAATCCTGAAATCTGATACCATGTCAAGAGTGGAGCAGCAATGGAAGCGTAAACATAAGCTGTAATAAAGTGCTGAAACACAAGACAAAAGAGAAAGGGAAAGAAAGAACACAATACAGATGAGAACTCAGATGTATGCTTGGGAAATGGAATCCATATATCAGACACGAGATTGTCGCATACAATAGTGAGTCACTGGCTGCGTGGGCACCGGCACCGGCTCCTCTCTCCATGGGACCTCCAAGTGGTGAATTGGCCAATTGAGGAGGAGCCCAGAATAAATAGGCATGAATAATGCCATAAAATGTGTTAGTTATGCCAGCAATAAATGCCCAATATGACCATAAAATGACACAATAAAAAATACCTAAATAGCCTAAATAATATGCCCTAGCCTCTGCAGCTCAGACTCACACATGAGCTGACGTATCTGCTAACAGTATGGTTGATAAACAAAGAGATAGTGCATATACAATAGACTGGAAACTAATCTCTCTTGTATTTGTAGGTATGATTGAAAAAGAAAAAAGATACTCCATATACAATGGACTGGGAACTGATGTCTCTTGTATTAATGTTGAAGTCTAGACACAATCCAAACATTCATAATGAAAGCTGGGGACATTACTTTCTGTTTCATCTTGCTTTTTTGCTCGTAGTAGTCCATCCACCCAGCCTTCTCTCCTTCTAGCTACACTTGACGCTGTTTTCTAATCGTTTAGAAGGAGTACTCCATCTTTTGCTGTCTACTACAGCTTGTATTTCTGAAACTAGTGGATAGAGTCACAATGGTAGATAGGTGCCTTTGTAATGTAAGTAGAGAAGAGAGAGCCTACACTTCAATGCCCGGTAGAAAAATCCAAGCTGCCATAGCAAGAGAAGAAGGAAGAGAGCACAAGGAACTTAGAGGTTAGAGCTTACACTTCAATGCCCAGTAGAAAAATCCAAGCTGCCATAGTACGAGAAGAAGGAAGAGTAATGAGCAAATAGAAAATTGATTGATTGATTTGGGTACAAAGATGTACACATGGGGCCTGGGTAGCATATTAATAGTCCATGATTGTAAATAAGACATGTAGCACATGTCAGAAGTGGGCACAACGATGGAAGCGTAGAAGACTGCTATAACAGATTGCATAACACAAGAAAGACTGTGAGAAAAATGAGTACAAAAGAACACAAGAACGTTGCAAAGAGAGGGCTTAGAAGAATGCAAGGCCAAATTTCCCCCCAAGTATCTCGGAACACTTATTAGCATTAGACTAGCATTAATTAGTTAATTGATGTCAAGTCTCTAGTGTCACCATGGACACTTATGGCTAATTAAAGTGTTCAAAGCCAATATTTGAAATGATAAACCACCTACTCAACAAACATAACTTGCTACAACTTTTGCCTTTGGCATTGGCTTATATTTAGGGTCCTTGGCCCACTATTGCGAAATAAATTGCTAGCACATTACATATGCATCTCATATTTGCACATTTGATTATTAAGTTAATAAAATGCGAAGCAAAGCACTAGGAAAGCATTCAAATTTCATGTCCTTGTGACACAAAATGTCCCAGACTTCAATAGATGCGTCAAGCACATGTATATTTGTATAGATGAGGCATGCCTACCCCCACCTCGCCACCCTCTCACTCCCTCTTTAGCAGTGGAGAGTTGTGAGGGATGACCGCATCACTAGTAGTAGAAAGGAGCAAAAGGAGGGCGTGCCAACCCCTTCTCTCTCTCTCTCTCTCTCTCTCTCTCTCTCTCTCTCTCTCTCTCTCTCTACAGAAGAGGATCCCTTTTGTGCCTTGGTCAGAGGATCTGAATCAAAGTTAAGAGGAGGGTGAGGATGACTTGTTGGGTGGACCATTATGTATCCTACTTCTTCTTCTCCTCCTCCTTATGTGAAGCCGCTAGCTTCTTATATTCCTTATGTAGATGTCGAGATGGAACCCTCCCCTATAACCTCAAAGATGCCTCATGCTCAAGCAACATCAATGACATAGGAATGAAGCTCATTAGATGCGAAGATGTCTAGGCCCTCAAAGTATTGGCTACTCCAAACTCTGGAGGGAGCTTATTGAGCACAATCCCCATTAGATGAGCGTCAGAAAGCATGGACTGCATGTGTCAAAGCTGATCCTGCATCTGTGTAACACAAAGTAAAAATGACTGGATAATGCTAGGCATCCACAATTTGACACACAAAAAATTGGTGTCCACAAAAAAAGAGTTGCACAAATAATGTGCTCAGCCCACAGTGCATGCACAGACTCATTCATGAGCTTACTAATCTGCTAACAGTACAAAGTCATCTGCCACTGCCAGAAGTTAAAACCCATACAATGCGTATGCATATTCCTTTGGCCTAGGTGATAGAAAACCTTACAAGTACATAAATCTGTCCTCCAAAGTAAAGGGGAATGTATTAACCCCTTACTTTTCAGATTGCTTTTATCACTTATTAAATCTGTCAAATCTTGGCCCTGAATCTTCAAGCTCTTGATGGTCAGAATCCTGAACTTTGCAAATGGTTGATTTGATGTTTTCTCATGTTTTTGACGTGTGTTTTCATATGCTTACTCTTTCAAGTCGAAAGCATGCATGGAAAATTTGATAGTGTTTTTTCTGCAAGGATGATTCGAGTTTCTTTTGGAGTGTTAGGTTACTTGCAAATCTAGTTATTATATTTTGTATTGAACAGTGTGTCAATCTCAGGTGAGTTCAAGCAGTAAAGATCCCAGATCTAGGGATCCCTTTTCGTTTTTCAGCTGAATTCATATGACAGTGTATTTTTTTTGCAGCCTGGAGTTCACGAAGGGAACAGATATGATATAGTGTCAGCTTTTCAGGTACATGAAATTGTGTGCTGTCATTAGCTGCTTTCATAACACAAAAAAGAATCACAAAATCGGATCTAATGTTGCACCAGGTGTATGGTGAATTTGTCAATGGGTCAATAAGCGACGAACAACGCGTTAAGGTGCTGAGAAACTCCTGCCCAGGTTCAGGTGCATGTGGTGGCATGTATACAGCAAACACCATGGCTACTGCAATTGAAACACTTGGCATGTCCCTTCCCTACAGGTATCCACACAATCACAATCCTGATGGGTGTTTATGAGTATGGTTCGCTGTACTGTTTTCTTGGAGTCATGCCAAATTTTTTATTCTGTAAATTTGTCCAGGTCAGCATCTACACATTGGATGAAACCTCAATCAACATTTGCATGAGAAATTTAAGTAGATATAGTATCAGTTCGCCTTAGTGGTGGATTGTTCAACAAGAGGTGACCATGCATCTTGGTCCCTGCAATAAAGAACTCTGATTTTTCTCAGTAAGGCATTAACACTTGGTTTGTCAACTAACAGACTAGTTGCACCTTTTCTTCACCCAATAAGAGCTGTAGCTACCGACTGCTGGTCGTTCTGAACATGGACAAACAATAGTGGAAGTTTTTGTCTTCTCAATGTCTTCATCTACCCTAGTAGCTTGGTTGATTTGATTACATATAGGTGCTCCTGGCATGCAAGTCTACCAGACTATGAGAGTCTTAGTGGGTAGACCTGGCTAAGGTCTTGTGGTCAGGTTACTGTTGGCATTGTAGTTGCACTGGAATGTTGGATAAGATTATGGCAGACTAGTGATGAGCTGTCAACATTTGTGGATACATTTCATGCTGTAGGAGCTCTATACAGGAAAGTTGATAGCTGATTCCTTTTTTGTCTTGACTGTGGCACTTCGTGAAGCCTAGTGCATAAGTGCATTATATCTCTAATGTGAGCACAAGTGTGTTGAACACGATAACCTGTGTATAGAGTCAGAGGTGATCTTTTCTCACAACAACTTTTGGGTTGGTTACAGCTCCTCAATTCCTGCAGAAGATCCTTTGAAGCTTGATGAATGCCGAATGGCTGGAAAGTATATTCTAAACCTTTTAGAGAAAGATATAAAGCCTAGTGACATAATCACCAAACTCTCTCTCCGTAATGCAATGGTGATGGTCATGGCACTTGGTGGCTCTACTAATGCAGTTCTGCATCTTATTGCCATAGCTCGGTATGAAAGAGACTGAACCTCCAACGTGGTAAAGTGGTCCTTGATTACTACTCATAACTTGCTTGGATGCAGGTCAGTTGGAATAAAGCTGACACTGGATGATTTTCAGAAAGTAAGTGATGAAATGCCTCTTCTGGCAGATTTTAGACCTAGTGGGAAGTATGTCATGGAAGATCTCCACAAGGTATGATGATCAGTGTTTCAAGAATATGCTTGTATGTTAATGGTTTCATACAATCGCCAGTTGAGTAAATCAACTTTTATAGGGTGTTATAGTGAGGGTCTCTTTGTGTGTGTGTGTATTTTGGGGTGGGGTTGGGGGAGGGAGCGTGGACTGGAATGACATACAGGTACTAGGTATTAGCTGATGATTGGATAGATGTATTTTAAAAGGCCGAGTGAGCTAACTGCCTCTTTTTTCCAGGTGGGAGGCACACCAGCAGTAATCAAGTATTTGCTTGAGAAAGGTATTCTTGATGGTGATTGTATGACAGGTACACTTTTCTCAACACAACCTTGTACAAGATTTTACTTTTGCTTCTGAGTGTTTGATAAAAAAGCTTGTGGGTGTTTATAGACATTGTGCTTTATTCTTGTGCTGAAGTGTCTAAGTGAGTCTCCTCCTCCTTGTTCGGAAGTACAGTAACTGGTAAAACACTAGCTGAAAATGTGGCCGGCTGCCCACCTCTCTCTGCTGGCCAGGCAAGTTGTTGCTTCATAGATCCCTTTTTGTAGCAAAATTTTTCCTTTTATATGTGCAATTGGAATCTATAAACTCAGGCTAGACTTGTTATTTCTTATCTTTTTCTTGATATAGCCACATGCTACTTATGTATATTCACACCTTGTTATTTCTTATCTTTTTCTTGAAACTACAAAACCTTTTTATTTCTTATCTTTTTCTTGATACAGCGGCATATTACTTAGCTATATTCACACCTTGCATTGATGTCAAGGCTCTGATTATGTTTTATACTGTCTGCTCCCTTATTGAAAATAGGAAGTGATTCTTCCCTTGGAGCGACCCATAAAATCATCAGGTCATCTTCAGATCTTATATGGAAATGTTGCACCGGAAGGATCCGTAGCAAAGATAACTGGAAAAGAGGGCATGTACTTTTCCGGTAAGCTGGTCCTGGGTGGGGATGAGGTGCAATCAGTTTATTTTCACAACTGCTCATGCAGGTGCTTTATTATGTGTACTGAAAACTGCTTGTAGTGTCTTGCTTAAAACTTAGGGCTGAAGGCTTGTGATGTACATCAGGAATTCTTAGGGAGCTTGATAAATGACACAATTTTGTGATAATCTCCTTTATTCTTGCCACTGTGTTGGAAATCTGCTCAACAATGATCTCAATCAGAATTTAAGTAAACGTTTCAAATCTGAACTGACAAATAAACAGTACATGCTAACTGGGATTTGAACATTAAACCAATAATTTGGAAATATCATAAAACTGAAGCTTCAATTCTAGGTAAGTAAGTGTTTTTACGTTACATTTACATGTATTAACCATTTTTAGGTTTCAGCTGCAAAGGTATATCAAAATCTAAAGGTGAGCTAGACTCTTATGGTATACCAAGCTGTAAATGGGAGGAGAAAAACTGCTGAAGCTCATGAGCAGGTTAATTTTGTGTGTTCTATTGCGAGCAGCATAGCAGTTGGCAAGGTGAGACAAGGTTCTGATGCAAGAGGGAAGCGCTGGAGCTGTGAGTGAAACCATGGCATCAACCCTTGCATAAGCTTGACAACAGCTGTAGCTTTGCAAATTTTCCATAAGCAGACTAAGTCAGCGTAATTGGGAGAAGACAATTCTCAGACTGTTGGACTAAGTCCCAAAGACTCTTTAACTCTCGAGCACATGTTGTGTAATTTGATCCATTGAATCTCATCTTGATAGTGAAAGAATTGTTAGTTGTTGCAATAAAGTTATGTTTGCTCAATTATTAACATGAAGAATGCCCCGTGAGTCAAGGGAGGGGGTGAGACTTGAACTTGAAGCTCTTAGGGGTCATGTAGGAGGGATACTGGAACTTGCGGCTCCAATGAACCCCAAAGGAGGAGTGAAAATGCAGCCAGTAGGTCTAGAAGGCCCAAAAGGGGGTGCATAACTGGAGACTTGAACTTGAAGCTCTTAGGGGTCATGTAGGAGGGATACTGGAACTTGCGGCTCCAATGAACCCCCTTTTGGGCCTTCTAGACCTACTGGCTGCATTTTCACTCGTGCATAATTGGAGACTTGAACTTGAAGCTCTTAGGGGTCATGTAGGAGGGATACTGGAACTTGCGGCTCCAATGAACCCAAAGGAGGAGTGAAAATGCAGTCAGTAGGTCTAGAAGGCCCAAAAGGGGGTGCATAACTGGGACCGGACCTCCCCCCTTGGGAAAAAAAAAGGAGGGTAAAAATTATTTGGTCGAACTAGAGATGGATTCCCAAATGTCTACTCCAAGGGGTATTGACACAAATGGCTCATGAAGAGGTATTGTACAGATGGGTGCTATGCTAGAGGGCAATTAAGAATTTGTAATCAAACAAACAAACTAACCATTTGTGAGATTGGCAATGTACTAGGTGTGGGAATCGAGAGTCCATGACTTTGAGCGCCCATAGACACCTATGGATCTTGATTCCAAGGAATCTCTTATCACAAAACTCCTTCTTCCTCTTGGCACAATAGCTAGGGCTTGGCATAAATGTGGAAATCCTGAAATTGGAACACCCGAGATGGAATCATAGGTCACATCCACAAGGGTTGAGGGTCTACTTGAAACTTGGCTCCCAGTTGTGCCCAAAGGAATCAATAGAGGTAGAGCCAAGGACATGACTGGAGGCAAAGTTCAACAAAACCGAAGTCCGTGTGAGTGTGTGATCAATAGTCTTGGTATGGTATCCCAAAGTAATGGGATGGGATGGAGGGATGGGGAAACTAGAGTAGTTGTGTGTGGAAGCACATGTGGATGCAATATGAGATGCATCAATCGTTAAAGAATCACTAGAAGTAGAACCAAGAGACATACCTTGTCTATTATGGGCACCTCCATTATTGTAATTCACATAGTTTGTGCCTCAAAATTATCTTGGTAACTCATGTTTGGTTGCACAACTCGTGAATCAAGATGGTATCATAAGTTTGATACATTTATGCAGTCTCAAGGTTTTCATAGAAGTCAAGTGGATCACTGCTTGTACACCATAGTACCCCGAAATGGCGTTTCGGGGATGTCAAAACGAATCGGCCGTTTCGAACCGAAATGGAAACGGCAAACCGGCATTTCGGCATCTTGCGGTCCGTTTCAGGGCACTCCAACTCCCATCGCTGTCGCCGCCGCCGCCTCCTCCTCCTCCTCCTTCTCTTCTTCTTCTTCTTCTACTCTCTCTTCCTCTTCCTCTTCCTCTTCCTCTTTTCTTCTTCTTCTTCTTCTTCTTCTTCTTCAAGAGTCTAGAGACTAGTACACAGTGCTCAGTGCTCACTGGACTTTGGAGTTTTGACAAATTATTCACATGACATAGATACATGTATCATTGTATCTTGATTTCACTTATTATGCATCTTGATTCTTGTTCCATTGTTCTTGATGTCAGTCTCCACTGTGCTTGATGTCAGTCTTCACTGCTCTCTAGATTATAGATGATTCATAAGTCATAAATTATAATTCATTTTGTTGTCGTAAGTTTTGAAAATTGAGTCTTAATTGTGTTAAGCTGTCTTAAGTTTCAACCATTGAGTCTTGACTCTTCAATCTTCACTCGTGAGTTGTGACATGTGTAATAAATCATGATTGTAATCATACGACATGGACTTAAAAGTTTTGTATGAAATTTGGGCATATGTTATTGTAGGCATTGATGTATTTACATATCCACATAATACTGTATTTATTTTAGTGTACAATCCGAAACGCCGTTTCCCTGTTTTCAAAATTTAGCCGAAATTCCAAAACTCTGGTTTTTCCCGTTTCCGTTTTTCCGTTTCCGAAACTCCCCCGTACTATGTTGTACACCAAGAAGGCAGCAGATGTCAGCCTGATTATCGTGGTTCTGTATGTTGATGACATGCTGATTGTTGGCAGGGATACTCATGCCTTGGACTCACTGAAGCAAAGTCTTCATGGTAGCTTTGACATGAAGGATCTTGGTGATGCAAATCACATTCTTGGCATGCGAATACTCAAAGATAGGTCAAAAGGATTACTCTATCTATCTTAGTAGGAGTATATCTCCAAGGTTTTGTAGCGTTTCATTATGGAGAGGGGGAAAAAAATTGGGGTTCCATTGCCTCCATGTGTGAAATTCAGTGTAGAGGACAGCCCTATATCGGATGATGAGAAGGCTGAAATGGCGAAGATATCATATGCTTCAGTTGTTGGTAGTTTGATGTATGCTATGGTTGCTACACGTCCTAACATTGCCTTTGCAGTGGAAGTGGTTAGCAGATATATGGCAAACCTTGGTAAAAAGCATTGGGAAGCAATGAAAGGTATTATGAGATACCTCAAAGGCACAAAGGATTTGTGTATCTGCTTTGGAAAGCAGAAGGTATCTATTGTTGGCTTTACGGATGCAGACTATGTTGGTCATGCGGATTGCAGAAAGTCCACTATTGGTTATGTGTTTATATTCATAGGAGGAGTAGTCTCTTGGATCTCCAGACTACAAAAGTGTATTGCATTGTCTACTACAGAGTTAGAGTATGTGGCTGCCACTGAGGCATGCAAGGAGGCTTTATGGCTTTCACATCTGGTAGGAGAGCTTGGCTTTACAGAGTTACCCGTTCTCCATTGTGATAGTTAAAGTGCTATCATACTAGCATGGAATCCTGTCTTTCATGCAAAGACGAAGCGCATACAGGTGAAGTATCACTTCATTAGAGATGTACTTGACAACAAGAGCATTGATATTGTCAAAGTGCATATAGATGATAATCCTACAGATCTTCTCACAAAGGGTCTTCCAGCAGAGTGGTTTGCTCATTGTCAACAAATGATAGGAATTGGATAGATATATGTATTTCAGCTTTGTACATACCTAGACTTAGCTGATTTTTTTCTCGCCTTAAGGCACATTGCCTTTAGGTGGGAGGTTGTTGGGAATAAAGGGCCATCGTGCCTTTTATATGTGCATAGATGTGAACACACAATTAGTATATTTGTACTTTCATATATATATCTATCTAAAAACCTAAAGAGGTACACTCGTCATTGTACCCACAAGTTGTGCTCACTCTTCTCTCTACTTTGCACTCTCTCTCTCTCTGTCTCTTTGCTGTGAGAAAACATTGCATGTCTCGATCCTCGTGCTCTCTGTTAGAACATTTCATTGGGAAAGGAAGCATTAGAAAGCAATGAAGAAATTGAAGCAACTCTTGAAATCTGCTCCTATATTAAGAAAGGTTGATTATGCATATGGAAAGCCTATCATTATTACTGTTGGTACAAGCCCAATTGGGATTGGATAGGCACTTGGGCAAGATGATGAGGAAGGGCAAAGATTTGCAATTTGCTTTGGTGCTAAAGTATTGATTGAACGATAGAGAAGGTATCCATAGGTAAAAAGAGAATTATGGGGAATTGTGACAGCACTTAAATGTGATAAGAAGTATTTTATGGGTGCTCGTGTAGTCATTGAGACCGATTGTTTGCCGGTATTGGGTATGATTTCTAGTTGTGCTACTGCGGACATTGCTATGCTCCGGTGGATTGCATACATGAAATCTTTGAACCTTGAATTTTAGCATATTGCAGGAAGAGATAGCCCAGTGGCATGTTAGCAGATTAGTCAGCTCATGGTTGAGTTTGGACTTGTGGTTCAGCAGGCTGGGCACAGAGATTATTTAGGCATTTTTTTTTGTCACTATTTATGGGGATTTGGCATTATTTGCAGCCAGTCGGCCAGCATTTAATGCTGGCCGACCAGTCATATTTTTGGCATTTATTTGCTCTATTTATTGTCAGGCTCCCTCCTCATTCATTCATTCATCACTTGTCAATTCTTGGAGAGAGGGAGCAGGTGCCAGTGCCTCCACAGCCGGTGACTCACATTGTATCTGTACTGTCTCATGATTTGGTATATGGATTCCATTTCCCGAGCATACATCTAAGTTCTCATCTGTATTGTGTTCTTTCTTTTCTTTTGTCTTGTGTTCAGTAGTTTATTTCAGCACATGTTTATGCTTCCATTGCTGCACCACTTCTTCTGACATGGTATCAGATTTTAGGATTTGTGTTTTCTGTTGTGTTTTATTGCTGATTTCAGGACTGTTTTCCCCTTTGCTGATTAGGCGGCTGCTGCTCTAATCAAGCGACCTGTTTTGCCTACGTTTTTTGCCAACATCAGCACCTGTACAGCCTGCGTTTTGATCAGCCTTTGCATCGCCTGCGTGTCCAACACCTCCTGCTGCCTGTGTTTTCCTGACTAGGCTGTTGGCGACAGTTCCCTACACCTGTTTATGCAGTGTGCAGCCTGGGTTTTGCTGTTTTCAGCACTCTTTTGGGTTGGGTGACTAGCAGAACAGGCCGTTTTTGCTGTTTCTGGCAGTCTTGAACTAATTTTTTGACGTTGTGCAGCAGATTTTGGCTTATTTTGATCAGATTTTGGGTTATACTGTATGTGAACTCTTGTTTTTGGCAGTCTGTACTCGTGGTTTGGTTGTGTTCCCTCTCCAAATACCTTCTCTTCTCTACTTCTCTTCTAAATCCTCTACAGATGGCTGCTCCATGCACATCCACTGATGATACGCATTATGGAGGTTCAGGTGAGGCTTTTGCAGCTTCAGAGAGGGGTTCGAAGATGAAGAAGTCGAAGGCCCAGTGTTACCACTGTGGCAAGAAAGGTCATTTAAGGAAGGACTGCAAAGAGTCAGCGGCTTCTAGGAAGAAAAAGGAGCAGAAGATGAAGGGGGATGCGGACTCCTTCGATGAGTCATCATTTGCCTCAGAT
Organism: Lygodium microphyllum; assembly: GCF_053477565.2. Lineage (NCBI taxonomy): Eukaryota > Viridiplantae > Streptophyta > Polypodiopsida > Schizaeales > Lygodiaceae > Lygodium > Lygodium microphyllum. The sequence goes on from NC_141157.1 coordinate 70,461,012, forward strand.
TCAGATTCCGATCCTCTAGCCAAGGCGAAGTCCAAGGCACGGAAGGGATGCTCTTCTTCGGATCGTGGGAAGGGCTTAGTGGCCCCTTTCTCAGCTGCTTTCTAGTGGTGGTGATGGGGTCATTACTTACGACTCTCCAATGCCAGAGAGGGAGTGTGAGAGGGTGGTGAGATGGGGCAGCCGTGCCTCATCTATATTGCTATACAGATATATAGGATCCAGAGAGGGACATCCTTGACGCATCGACGGTAGTCTGACAGGTACAAATCCTGGAGCTAGGATTGACATCCAGGTTCATGATGGGTTGGTTACTTGACAGAGAGCGGGTGGCTTTCGTCTAGAGCTCACATGAGGGGACACTTTGGCGGTCTGGCCAAAGAAGGAGAATCCATGGTTATTTATGCGCTGTGGCATTGGTGACAAGATGGTCACGTATGCTACATCAGAGGCATTGTTGACAGACATTGAGAGCTGCTATGATCTTCTCTATCTTCAGGAGCGGGTACGATCGACATCGGCATTAGGTTCTCTCCGAGGCACCTTGGTAGTGGCTTGCGCACCCACTACTTGGGTATCCATGGTTCTACTCTGGTGGACATTGTTGTATGTACTATGATGCGACATTATCATTGTATATTGTATTGTATTGTATTAGATCACCCATGATTTGAGAGAGGGTGTCAGCAGATTAGTCAGCTCACGGTTAAGTGTGGACTTGTGGTTTAGCAGGTTGGGCATAGAGATTATTTAGGCATTTTATTTGTCACTATTTATGGGGATTTAGCATTATTTACAGCTAGTCGGCTAGCATTTTATGCTGACCGACCAATCATATTTTTGGCATTTATTTGCCCTATTTATTGTTAGGCTCCCTTATTCATTCATTCATTCATTACTTGTCAGTTCCTGGAGAGAGGGAGCAGGTGCCAATGCCTCCACAGCCGGTGACTCACATTGTATTTGTACTGTCTCATGACTTGGCATATGGATTCCATTTCTCGAGCATATATCTGAGTTCTCATCTGTATTGTGTTCTTTCTTTTCTTTTGTCTTGTGTTTAGCAGTTTATTTTAGCATATGTTTATGCTTCCATTGCTGCACCACTTCTGACATGGCTGACATGTTATCTCAAGCAGGCTATGAGAATGAAGTTGGGATGATGGATGAGGAGGAAGAAGATGACTTTCTTGTGGCTGAAAATGATGTTGTAAGAGTGAATTTAGCAATGCAAGGAGTTGGTACAGCATTAACAGAAGCTTGGACAACAAAGAGAAGACACTTTAGATGTTTTGTATCTTGTGTAGAAGTGTTTCTGGAAGACAAATATGTAGGAGAGTGACTGAGAATTGGTCAATACCTCAGTACATTAACAAAGAGAGATGAATAGTTAGATGAGGAGTTTAAGAAGATTAAGAGGAAAGCCTATGGGTTTTTCTTAAAAGATGGATACTTATGGAAATATGCTAAAAAGAAACAAGGTATGCCATTGCGAGTTTTGGGTGACAGAGCTTGATAAGTAAATGTTATACAAGAATTTCATGAAAGCTTATGGGTTGGCTATAGAGGTGTTTGGGGTACTTTTGCAAAGATCAAAGAAAGATATTGGTGGCAGGGTATGTATAAGCATGTTGCTCACTTTGTGGAAACATGTATGACATGTCAAATGTATTCATCTGTGAGACATCGGGATGGATTGCAACCCACATATCCATTGTCTCTTCATTTTAGGTGGATGGTGGATTTAGTCACGATGCCTACATGTCTTTGGTAAATGAGATATCTTGTACTTGCCTGTGAAGACTTCACTAATCAAGTGGAAGGGAGAGCTCTACGTACTAAGACAACAAATGCCGTGTATACTTTTCTCTTAGAAGAGATCTTTCTTTGGTATGGCTGTGTGGAAAAAATTACTGTAGATAGGGGTGAACTGGATGCTAATGAAGCTCATGATTTCTTTGCACGGTTGGGGATAAAGCTTGCTTTAACTTTAGCTTATAACCTTGAAGGAAATGGCAAAAGTGAAAGAGGTCATCCACCTATTGTAAAGGCATTGGCAAAAGCATGTGGAGAGAAGGTAAAAGAGTGGCCACGATTGCTCCCTTATGCTTTGTGGACTGACAGAACAACACGTGCTGTTACCGGATATATGCCTGCTGAATTGATGTATGGTCAAAAACCTATCATGCCGATACAAGAGATGATAGTTACATGGAGTTTGCTACCTTGGGAAGAGGAGTTGAATCGAGAGGAGTTGTTGGCCTTACGCATTAGACAGTTGGAAAGAAAGTCCAAAGACATAGAGGCAACAATTGCAAAGTTAAGGGCAACAAGGATACAGAACAAGAGACGGTTTGACAAAAGACATAGATTGAAGTCAAGAACTATACAAGATGGGGATTGGGTATTGGTTTATGATAGCAGTTTAGACAATCAGCATAGTGGCATGTGTAAAGTTTTCAAAAGATGATTTGGACCCTATGTGGTAAGACAGGTGTTTGATAATGCTACTTATATATTAAGTGAGCTGGATGGGATAGTCATAAAACTTCTGGTAGCAGGGAAAATAATCAAATTATTCAAGAGGCGGGAATCTAGTGTTTATGAGTTACCAGAATTTGAAGAAAATAGTGGCCATGGTAGAGGGGATAGCCAGAAAGATATGGAAGATGAAGAAGCAAAGGATATGGTTGTAGAGGATGAGAAGGACTCAGAATCTGGTGACAACTAGGATTTTGGCACACACCGGAGGATGTGCAGGTTCAGAGGGGGTGGATGTCGTGCCACTACGCGGACACAGTGTGAAAAACTTTGGAGTGCATCATCATCCGACTTTCTTATTGATCTAGAGAGTCAATGTGATCTGAGTCATTAGTGCTAGTGTCCGTGGCATGGATGGTCTAAAAGTACTCGATTTTTGGACAAATTTAGCATATTTTTAATATTATTTATTGTAACTATCCTAAAAAGTTAGGAAAACATCTAGATTAGAGTGGCATGCAAAAAGCAAGTTACTTTTTCAGCTAGTTTTGGATTTTTCATGAAAAAGAAAAGATGGGCGAAATCGCGCGCGTCACGATCGCAGTTGACCGCCCTTTCGTAGCCAACGGAGCCATCAAATTTGGGTTTCGAGTAGCAGAGAGGAAGCTGTTGTTTTAATGCACGTTTTAGTCTACAAGGGAGCTCCAGGAGATCTAATACTTGGAGATTGCTTTTGAGTAGTGCCAGACAAGGGATTCCAGGTTCTATCAGTACATATTGATTTGATTCATTGTGCTTTGTCTTTACCATACATATTGATTTGATTCATTGTGCTTTGTTTTTATCATGTTTACCTCTTGTATATTCTTTTTTTTCTCTTCCATCTTCTATCTCTACTTCCCTCTCTCTCTGATTCCCAGTGGATAAGACCTCCTATAAATAGGGCTTGGCTGCCCTAACCCTAAAGTGCCCTTAGTGCATTTACAGTAAGTCACTTCATGACCATTGTGACCGAGTAGCATGGAACTTTACTTCCTTGGCTTCACTTCTAGCAAAATTGTTTTTTCCTAGTTCCTTTTTTTCTCTTCCTAGTCCTTGGTTTGTTTTCTGCATATTGAGTTGCTTCTTATCTTTGTCTCTTCGAAGAAGATTTCCTTCCTTGGTTGTCCTCTCCATCCCTCAATTCCTTTTGTTCTCTTTCTCGTGACCCACCTCTTTCCTTCTCCTAGTGGCCATCCTCATGCTGTTCCTCCTCTTCCTCCTAGTCTGAAGCAAAGTTTGCTTTGTTTTAAGGTGGCCTAGTGGAATTCCCTTCTTGATGGGTGACAAGGCATTTGGTCTATTGCAGGATTCATTGATGAGACTAGTAAAAGTACTCCCAAATGTGAGGGTACTATCTTTGACCTTAGTCGGTATTAATGCTTGATTCTTGCCTTTGAGTAGTATCTTTTGTGATTTAATTATAGCCATGGAGTAGCCCTATTTAGAGGTCATTGAGATTTTGCCTCAGCATTCCTCTAGTTAGGAGGTCTGCCATCAACCTCTTTTGGATTTTGTTGGCATTAGATATTTGGCATATCCACATGAATACGGTATGGAAGATTTGAGATGTGATGCACATGTCCTTATCCTTGACAAACTAGTTTCAGCAAGAGCATAATGTCATAAGACATCCTCTTACAACTTGTTACAATCATGATGATTCGAGTCTTTGAATTATGAAAGTGCACAATGGAAGAGGAACACGAACATGGAGAGAAAAGGAGAAGAGAGAAGACAATAGGAAGAGAAGAAAATATACACTAAATCTGAAATGAATGCTGAATACAATGGACTGATTAGTTCCGACACGCAGCCCAAAGCAGCACCTGATCAGGCTGAAAATGATGACGTTGGATATGGTGAGGGAGATGATGATGGTGACGAAGACTATGAGGTAGACAAAGTGTGCAACGAACACCTGCCTGGTCATGCAAATGCTCTATGTAGTGTTGGACATGAGGAAAAATGCAACTAGTAATGCATACAATGCATGTGAAAATGTATCTTTGTATGGTTGATACTATGTAATTCCTATGCATAATCACATTGCAATGGTTCAAAGAATGCAAACATGAATGTTACCTAATGCATCTAGTGCTCCTAGCATATGAGGTATTCATGAGGGGCTAGTCAGCTAGATGCGAGGTTTCATGCCGATTTAGATAGAATGGCAACAATGTGAAAGTACAAAGGATCTCTATGCTCTAGAGGGAAAAAGGCCTAGAACCTAGTGCAAGATTTGGGGCATGAAGAGCTAGAGGTAAAGTTTCCATGTGCTTCTTGGTGAAGTTCCAATATTGTTCACCTATGGAAGGATACAAATGGATGGAGGAGGGTGACTTGGCAGATCATTCTCAGTGATGCACTTTACCTTGATGTGTTTCAATTAGAGTTGAGGGCTCTTTCCAGCTCGACAAAGTTAAGAAGGTTCGAAATATTGCATGATGCTCAAGGGGGAAGTTGCATCTCCATTCCCCTAGTGATGGACGGCTTGGCCATGTAGTGGATCTTGGATGTGCTGAGTTTGCATCCAAGGTATTATATGTTGACAATACTTCTACCATTGGGATCACTATTCAATGTATTAGTCATTGTGAGTTGGTATGCGGATGCGTATGGTTTGCACCTAGGCTTTGAAACTATACATTTGCAAGGCTTTTGACATGTATGGCATGGAATGTACATTTGGATGTGATGTACGTTTGCAAGGCATGTATGTGACACATGGATGGTATGCAATGTACATTTGCAGGTGATGCAAGAGAAATACATTTGCATGAGGTTTATTTGGTTTGTAGCTGATGTATGCTTTACATGAGTATCATGTGGTACGTCATTGCTATGAGGGTGTTGTTTATGCATTAAAATATGCTTTGCAATGCCTTGGTGCTTAGAATGGTATTGGTTTTTGGCATGTGGATGCACCCCTTATTATGGTTCTGATAGTAGTTATGATTCATGTGTGCGAATCGTAATGAGTGACGAGAATTTCAGACATACAAAGGTCATGACCATGATTAATCAATATGTGCACATGTTGTTTGACTATGATGCCAACATGGATTTCCTGTAGTGGCAATGGATGCTTTTGACAAATTGGAGTGCAATTGATGGCGATTGGAAAGATTTCAAGGGGAAGGTTTGTCATGAGGAGGTGAAAATTTGATGCTTTGCTTGGCATTTGATTAAATGTAGAAATGTGAGGTGCACATGTAATGTGCAAGTTAGTTATCTCAGAATGATGGGCCAAAGATCCTGAGAAGTTAGTGGATGTCAAAGGCAAAAGCTGTAATAAGTTGTTCTTGATAGGCCTTGGTGTTGGATCTCAGTGTACTTCAACCTTTAGTAATGCAAGTTAAAGAAATACCACAAGGAGTGCTGGTTTTGGGGCCAATAGGGTGTATGTTGTCCAATATCAAGTGGTAACATTTGTATTTTCAGTTTATGTGAATTTTATACTTCTTGTAATCAGTGCTTAATCAGTGTATCTGCTGCCCTATTTGAGAAGGAAGGCTGGTTTCACTAGACATCTGCAGTGGACTGGATCTTGCATACATGGACAAGTACAAAATCATGGCAGCACATAAAGAGAAAAGATTGAGGTTGAGAGTTGAAGCAGTCCCCAAGAGCTATCTGATTGGCTGTAGATCTGATGATCTGATGTGGGAATCCATAGTGGGGCGGGGATGGGAGGGGTAAAAACGAAGTCCCATAGGTTGCAAGTGTTAAGGATGTACTCCTCCTTGCATGACCACAGGGCATAGTTGGAGCCAACTTGTCCTTCTCGGGGAGTAAAGTAAAATCGACACATGTACAAAGGGTGCGATGATAGCAAGGTGAGGGCTCTTGGATGTTGTTGGCCATTGGGAAGGAGCCACATCGAACCTTGATCTGATTTACAATCTCTTTCATCTTTGTGACAATCTCTTGATCTCCCCCATTGGGTTGGTCTACACATCAATCCTCTTCATCTTGGCAGTCATAATGCTGCTCTTTACAACCCCCCTCGTCGGGTTGTCGGTCCTTGCAGTCTACGTCATATTGATGGTCCACCCGTTCTTGCCAATTGTGCTGGTCAGCCATAGATGTTTGTTTAAAACCTGCAAAAAACACCAAGAATGCTGCCTTTGGGTGTTGAGGAGCTCCAAAAAGGTGGAGGCCTGCTACTAGAATGGCTGCGTCTTAAGGGCAGCTTGTATATGGGGCTGGGGAAGGGGACATGAGATTGCAAAATGCTGCATTTGATGGTCGGCCAGCTGTAGAAAGGCCCACTAGGCTGAAAGCACTGCATTCGAGAATGCTTAATAGCACTTTGAGAAGGTCTCCTCTTCATGGTAGCTCTGGGTCCTCTCCTTTGGTGCTGATAGCATGTGAGAGTGCACAAATGGAACTAGATGACAAACACGGGGGGGGGGGGGGGGAGAGAGAGAGAGAGAGAGAGAGAGAGAGAGAGAGAAGGGGGGGGGGAGGGAATAACACGTTTTTTGATAGGTCATTTTGTCCTTTTGCATATGCTAATAATTCATTTCATTTTATTTCTCTATGTGCCTTTGTGCTAGAGCGTGCAATGCCAAGTGGTTGCTATTATATCTTGCAGCTGTGCTTGCTGTCAATCTTGCCATCTTTTCCTCCTTTTTGAATTATAGAATCCTTCTACTAATTATTGCCTCTCAACTTGGTTGGCTTGTGTGCAACATGGCAGTCACATCTTGTTCAAGCATTATGGGTTTCCTCCCCAAGGTTGTCCAATTTAGTAGTTTGACTTTCATGGTTGGTTGTTTGATGCCAAATTCAATCTTCACCTTCATTAGAGCCACTTGACTATCTTCTTGTACTCTATTGTGTATTAGATTTGAAATGGTCACATCTCAATAGGTCTACTTTCTTTTATCTTTTTGACTTCACATTTTCTTTAGTTTGCTTCACCTTTTTTGAGCCTTGTCCCTTGAAGTCACTCTCTTGTCTCCTCTCTATGCTGAGGAACAATATTTTAATATTTGTGGGTTCTTTTTCTAAAGTCACTATAGAGAGGCCTCTCATAATTGCCTTGCAAACTAGTTTAATCTAGGACTTTCCTTTGAGGTACTAGGAGACACTACAAAATCTTGGCACTTCAGAAATTTGTAGATACATTCTATAGAGGTACATTCATGCACATAGTACCCTATGATCTGTCTAAGCACAATATCCTCTAAGAGTGAGCTCACACATGAGCTCCACCCTTAGCAGCACTCTTGCCTTGTAGAACCAAAGAGTGACTTCTAGTTTCATTTTAGCATTTATCATGAGTAATAAACTTAAACTGAGAAATCTTTTTTGCAGGCCCTGCACGTGTTTTTGATGGTGAGGAGTCAATGCTAAGTGCCCTCTCAGAGAATCCTCAAAGTTTGAAGGTATATGAAATATCTTGGTTGAGTAGAATTGACTTGTTTGGGGACATGTTGCAGAATGCAAATCATATTTTTCATGAGTTGCAATATTCCTCAAATACTTGATTATTTTCAGGGAAGTGTGATAATTATCAGAGGGGAAGGCCCGAAGGGTGGCCCAGGTATGCCAGAAATGCTCACACCAACAAGTGCAATCATGGGTGCAGGGCTAGGGAAGGTATGCTTCATACCGTGTGCAGATGTTGAAAGACATTTCTGTTATTTTTTGATAGCACATGTTTCTGTTTTAAGAGAGTACAAAAGCTTATTGAACTATCAGGAATCTTACTGTGCTCTGATATTGTGTTTACTTGTGGAAAATACTGTTGCCTGAACGAAATGTTTGCTAAAGTATTCTTCTATTCAGAACACAAATGGTTGTTGAAATATTATTGCGTAAAATTTCCTTTGTTTTTGTGTTTAGCTTCTAAAATTGTCATATGCTTTTGTGAGTAGAGCTATGGATTATTTATAACTTAAAATGTTCAAAGTCCTAACAGTATATGGGCCCAAAATAAAGGTCAATGGCTTACAATTTATCGTCTCAAATGTTGCCAGCTGCTTGAAAAATGCCTGAAATGTAGGGAAAGTAAGCCACTGCTGGTCACAGTCTCTCCCAATGAGACTCAATTCAAATCTGAAGACTGCTTTTTTGAGCAGTGTGCTTTAATGGGGGAAGCTCCTGAAAATGGAGCTTTGGATGTTGCTCCATACACTTTTCCATTTGCTGAAGTAGACTTCCTTGCTGAATGATTTCACATTGGGGGGCAATGAAAGTGTTCCTGCTTCAGAAGCGATTGCCTGCTGCTGCTGCTGCTGCTGCTACTGCTTTTTTGGATGAAAAGAAGTAAATAACTGATTAACCGTTGACCAACCATTGACAACTGTCGACCAACTCACAAGTGAGGCCTAGAAAAAGGACAGACTGGGCTAAAATTCTCTGGAACAGTGTCCCTAGCCAAAAACATGGACAAGGCATTATTGGACCTGGAGAGTTCCTAAGGTCCCTCACTGACTCAGTGTAGAGCTCACAAGCAGCAGATGACCATGACTGCTAACAAAGGTGAGTACAATCCAGCAGAAAACCTCCAACAAGATTAGATGGTCTGAGCCTTCTTTTCCAACAACTTACCACCCTTTAGAGCTGTCTAAATGACGATGACAAGAAAGGTGTACTTCTCATTAGGCTGGCCAGGAAAAAAATGTTAAAGATGGTGGTTTCTACAGAAGAACTAGAAGAAGCTCAAAGACTCCAAGGCTCCATCAAGATTGGAAGAAAAAAACAGAACACTTTGGCAATCATTAGGCTTGGTCTCATCATCATCTTGAGCTCACTAGAATAACCAAGGAGATATAGGATACTCTCAATACTACATCTGCGGAGGTGTAAATAACTCAAAAATTATTTAAAAAAATGCAACGTTCTAGTATTCCCTACAATTTAGCAGAAACTTTCAAACAACACTAGATGGTCCTAGCCTTCTTTTCCAATAACTTACCACCCTTTAGAGTTGTTGGGAATAAAGGCCCTCGTGCCTTTAAATGTGCTCGGGTGTGAACTCACCCTTAGCACTTGTACTTACACATATCTATCTATTTAAAAACCTAAAGGTACACACTCGTCATTGTACCTAAAATCGTGCACACTCTCTGCTCTGCTCTCTCTCACTCTCTCTGTCTCTTCGCGCCTAAGGAACTCCTACTGTCTCGATCTTCGTGTTTGACCCATCACTACAAACTAGTATTAGAGTTGTGGTTGAGGCATTCGTACCTCTTGGAGATCGATCAGGACAGGCAAGCAGGTCGTGAACTGCAGAAGGCTCCTGCGTGGAGAGTGTGCACCTGGCCCCAGCATGGAGAGTCGGGAGCTGTAGCGTGGCAGTGCTAACGTCAGACACTGCACAGCTCAGCGACGACTGGCGAGTGGGGCGATGGCTGGCAGTGGGGCAGCGACTGCTTGGACTGGCGACGACCAGCAGTCGTGACCAGGCCAGCGCAACCATTGACACGTGATGGGGCAGTTGCAGCGACGGACGACTGCAGCGCTAAGAGGGCAGTGGGCAGCGGATAGTGTGCGACGGGCAGATCAGCTGACGGGCATCCAGCAGGCAGCCATTTGGCAGGCACGACAGGTCACGAACCTGAACGGCTGTTGACCTGCAATTCTTCTCTTTTTTCTTTTTCAAAAATTTTGAGTTTGCTTTTACCTCCTCTCCTCGAGGTGTTTGCATACGCAAGCACAGTGTGCAAATCTGTGCAAGTTTAGGCCCAGAAATTTGGGGCTTTTCTCGAATTTGGGGATCTCAACTCAGAATTGGACAATTTGACTCAGAAATTGCAAAGTCGATGCACATTTGCCCGGGAATTTCGGGGTTTTTCACATTTTAGTGAAATACTTTCAATTTCATTGAAATTAGTGCATGCAAGACTTGGAAAATTTGAGCATTTATGGATTTGCGCATGAAAGAGGGTATAGCGATGTCTACTCACTTCAGTGAGTTTAACTCCATTTTCAGTCAACTGGTTGCCTTGAAGTTCTTGATTGATGAAGAATGGAAGGCTACGTTCTTACTTTGCACTCTTCGAGAGAGTTGGGATACATTTAGGATTGCTATGAGTAATTCCAGTGCGATCCTTTTGTATGCTGATGTAGAGAGTGCTCTACTTATGAAAGAAATGAATCGGCAGAACAATGCATCTAGTAAGTCTTCTAGTGCTTTGCATACTAAGGGTAGATCACAGCAGAAAAGAAAATCTGATAGCAAGGGACATTGAATGCCATCATTGTGGCAAGAAGGGTCACTTTAAACGTGACTGCTACAAATGGAAGAAAGAGAAAGGAAAGGGCAAGAAGACAGATGATAGCAAGGAAGAGAAGAAAGACAGTCAGCCTAAGAAGAGTAGTGTAAAAATTGAAGAGGTGAATGTAGTCACTCATGATAGTGATAGTGAGAGTGACGTACTCTTTGTCTCTTCACACTTTGGTGCATATGCTTTACTTGTAGATACAGATGGTGACATGCATACGTGGATTCTCGATTCAGGTGCTTTCTTTCATGTCACCCCTTATCGTGAGTGGTTCTTTGCCTATACAGGGGGTCGACATGGTGTTGTCCATCTTGGGGACAACTATGCATGTGACATTGCAGATATTGACAGTGTGTAGTTGCAGTTTCAACATGGCTCTGTCTTTACACTTCAATATGTACGGCATGTATCTCAGCTCAAGAAGAGCTTGATTAGCACAGGGTAGCTAGATGATGATGGCTTTCATACCACCTTTGGTGATGGAAAATGGAAGATCTGTAAGGGATCTAGAGTGATTGCTAGAGGTTGCAAGAGTGATACTTTGTATCCACTTCATGTATCTAGTGTGCGTGACCATGTTGCCGTGATTGAGCAGCCAAGCGTTTGGTGCTGGAAAATGGAAGATCTGTAAGGGATCTAGAGTGATTGCGGGAGGTTGCAAGAGTGATACTTTGTATCCACTTTATGTATCTAGTGTGCGTGACCATGTTATTGCCGTGATCGAGCAGCCAAGCGTTTCTTTGTGGCATGGCCAATTGGGACACATGAGTCAAACAGGAATGAAAGTGCTTTCTCGTTTGGGTTACTTGTCTTGTTTTCGTGATGTTGATTTTGAGCGTTGTGATCATTGTATTTATGGTAAACATGCATAGACGTCTCGTAAAAAGTCTCTTTCTTTGAAATCTTCTCCTCTAGAGTTAGTACATTTGAATGTATGTCAGATGCCAGGATTATCTTTAGGGGAAAAGAAATATTTTGTCACTTTTGTCGATGATGCTACACGAAAGGTATGGGTTTATCCTATTCGTAGCAAGGATGAAGTGCTTGACAAATTTAAAAAATTCTTGGCATTGGTTGAAAATCAGATAGATAAGACACTTAAGTGTCTTCGCTGTGACAATGGTGGGAAATATGTGTCCAAGGCCTTTTAGGCATTTTTGTGACAGCAAAGGGATCAAGAGGAGCTCACTGTCTCCCATGATCCACCCGAAAATGGAGTTGCAGAGCGTATGAATTGGACCATACAGGATAAGGTCCGTACGATACTGTCTTATGTTGCATTACCCCATGGTTTTTGGGCAGAGGCTGTTATGACAGCCATATACTTGATTAATCGGTCACCAAGTATGTCTTTTGGGGGGGGGGGTTTTCCCCAAGAAGCGTGGTCGGACAAGCCACCTTCATATGCTCACCTGAAAGTGTTTGGCTGCGAGGCTTTTGTGCACATTCGTAAAGAAAAACATAGCAAACTTGAGCCAAAGTCCTGTAAATGCATTTTCCTAGGATATGGTGACGAGGGTAAAATGGGGTATAGACTGTGGGATCCCGAGAAAAGGAAAGTAGTATGTAGCAATGGTGTTATCTTTCGGGAAGATCGCATGCATAAACAGCCCAAAAAGACTGAGGAGGTCTGAGGGTTGTATTCTGGGAAGAAATACCTTTTGGACAGCAAAATGTTCCTGCTGTACAGCAGCAAATACCTGCTGTAGATGAACCTGTAAATGCAGAAAATGATGCTGGAAATGATCAGCCAGCTATTGTCCATGATAATGAGCCACAACATGTGCAGGAACAGCCAAGATAACAAGCTGTTAATGCTGATTTGTAGGCTAAAATGCCAGGATAGCAAGCTGAAAATGCTCAACAGCCAGCAAACAATGATCATCGGGTTAGGAGATCGTCTAGGGATACTAGACAACTTGATAGATGCATCCTTGGTGCAAATTTGTGGCTGATTATGTCATATTGACAGACTGTGGTGAACTGTCTTGCTTCAAGGAAGCAATGGACAGACAGGACAACAAGAAATGGTATAAAGCCATGTTGTCAGAAATGGAATCTCTTGAGAAAAATGACACTTGGGACTTCGTACAGTTGCCTAAAGGGCAGAAAACACTTCCATGCAAATGGGTCTACAAGATGGTCACTTCTGGTTTCTCACCAAAGTACAAAGCAAGATTGGTTGTGAAGGGATACAAGTAGGAGCATGGAATTGACTTTGATGAGATTTTCTCTCGTGTCAATTCCATGCTCCTACTTGTATCCCTTCACAACCAAGCCCAAAATCATTTTGGGCTTGGTTGTAGTTGAAGATATGGAGCTCATACAGATGGATGTAAAGACTGCATTGTTACATGGTGATCTGCATGAAGACATCTATATGCAGTAGCCTGAAGGTTTGTTGAAAAAGGGAAAGAAAAGATGGTATGTAAACTCAAAAGGAGTTTGTATGGGCTGAAACAAGCACCAAGAGAATGGTATCATAAGTTTGATACATTCATGCAGTCTCAAGACTTTCATAGAAGTTAAGTGGATCACCACTTGTATACCAAGGAGGCAGTAGATGGTAGCCTGATTATCCTGGTTCTGTATGTTGATGACATGCTGATTGTTGGCAGGGATACTCATGCCGTGGACTCTTTGAAGCAAAGTCTTCATGGTAGCTTTGACATGAAGGATCTTGGTGATGCAAATCACATTCTTGGCATGCGAATACTCAAAGATAGGTCAAAAGGATTACTCTATCTATCTTAGTAGGAGTATATCTCCAAGGTTTTGTAGCGTTTCATTATGGAGAGGGGGAAAAAAATTGGGGTTCCATTGCCTCCATGTGTGAAATTCAGTGTAGAGGACAGCCCTACATCGGATGATGAGAAGGCTGAAATGGCCAAGATACCATATGCTTCAGTTGTTGGTAATTTGATATATGCTATGGTTGCTACACGTCCTAACATTGCCTTTGCAGTGGGAGTGGTTAGCAGATACATGGCAAACCTTGGTAAAAAGCATTGGGAAGCAATGAAAGGTATTATGAGATACCTCAAAGGCACAAAGGATTTGTGTATCTGCTTTGGAAAGCAGAAGGTATTTGTTGTTGGCTTTACGGATGCAGACTATGTTGGTCATGCGGATTGCAGAAAGTCCACTTCTGGGTATGTGTTTACCTTCACAGGAGGAGCAGTCTCTTGGATCTCCAGACTACAAAAGTGTGTTGCATTGTCTACTACAGAGGGAGAGTATGTGGCTGCTATTGAGGCATGCAAGGAGGCTTTATGGCTTTCACGTCTGGTGGGACAGCTTGGCATCATAGAGTTGTTCTCCATTGTGATAGTCAGAGTGCTATCATGCTAGCACGGAATCCTGTCTTTCATGCAAAGACAAAGCACATACAGGTGAAGTACCACTTTATTAGAGATGTACTTGACAGCAAGAGCATTGAGCTTGTCAAAGTGCATATAGATGATAATCTTGCAGGCCTTCTCACGAAGGGTCTTCCAGCAGAGTAGTTTACTCATTGCAGACAGATGATGGGAGTTGGACAGATATATGTATTTCAGCTTTGTACATACCTAGACTTAGTTGATTCTTTTCTCCTCTTAAGGCACATTACCGTTAGGTGGGAGGTTGTTGGGAATAAAGGCCCTTGTGCCTTTAAATGTGCTCGGGTGTGAACACATCCTTAGCACTTGTACTTACACATATACATCTATCTAAAAATCTAAAGGTACACACTCGTCATTGTACCTAAAATCGTGTACACTTTTTGCTTTGCTCTCTCTCACTCTCTCTGTCTCTTCGCGCCTAAGGAACTCCTACTGTCTCGATCTTCGTGTTTGACCGTTAGTACAATTGTCTAGATGATGATGACAAGAAAGTTGTACTTCTCAATAGCCTGGCCAAGGAAGAAAAATGTTAAGAAGAATGTTGCAGCACACAAAGTAGGACATGAAATGTCCTATGAGGAAATGGTCCTTATTCTTATAAATGAGGCAACAATGTATATAATGAGCAAATGTGCACTTTGCAGAAGAGATGAGAACAAGCCTCCAAATGTAGCTAGTGGAGAAGAATTGGTTAAACAATTGACCAAGTTTTACTAGAAGAAAGGAAAATTGTCAAAATATGACTATTGTGAAAGCAAACAAGAGAGACATTAGGGTTTGCAGGGAGAAACATAGCGTGTATGGCAAATGCTTAGAGAGAAGAGAAACTCGGAAAACATAGAAGAAGAAGATGAATGGTGAATCACTGAATCATGCTAAGTGAATCAAGTTGATACAGTAGAGCCGAAGCTCTGAAGATAACTGCAATGCCATGTTTGAATCATGCGGCAGCATCTATAGGGAATCTGCATAGTTAAGGGAGCAAAATGCAGTCCTCTGATAGTAGGATATCGTAGGTAATGCTGAATGGTGAGGGAAAGGACAGCCAATTGTAGAGGGAGCGACAGTTGTCAAAGATGCAGGATATACTGAAATCTCGTCGAGATGATGGTTGCCCTCAGCTTGCTGTCCCCAAAATGCAGATGTGGAAGTCCCCAGCCCTGAAACAGCCCCAGAAATTTGCAAATGCAGGTGGGCAGACTGCAAAATGCTGAGAAAATAGCACAAGAACAGGCCGAAAATTAGCAGAGGAAGGCCTCCCAGGCTGCAAAGCAGCTGCAGCAGTCAGAAACAGGTCCAATCAGCATTTGAAAAGTCAAAATTCAGACCTGAAACAATGTAAAACAGCAGCAGGAACAAGGATCTTGCAATCTGATACCATGTCAAAAGTGGATGCAATGATGGAAGTGTGGAAAACTGCTGTAATAGACTGATGAATACAAGAAGCAAAGGAAAGAGAAAGAGAAACACTGCAAATGAAAAGAACATTGCACAAAGAACTTGAAAGCAAAGAGATGCTTGTGAAATGGAATCCATATACCAAGATATGATATAGTACAAAACCAATGCAAGTCACCGGTTGTGAAGGCATTGGCACCTGTCCCTCTCCCTCCACCAGAACCTATCAAATGATGACTGATAGATGATGCATGATGACTGTGGAGGAGGAGCTTGAATATATATGCAAAAATAATGCCATGCAGCAGGTCAGCCAACATTTAATGTTGGTGTCCAGCATAAAATGCTAAAATAGCCATCATAAAATGCCTAAATAATCTAGGAAATAGATAGGTACCCTAGCCCATTGAATCACATGCACAAACTCAACCGTGAATTGACATATCTGTTAATAGAGGGTTGACACTAGATGATGTAGGCTGCAAAATGCCAAGTGGAGATGGATGCAGAAGCCACGAACAGTTATCTCCTCCCGTTAGGCGTGAACAGTGGTAGAGAGGATGGAGAAAGGAGAGAAGAATATGGAAGAGAGTGAGAGTGTTAGAAGGAATGAATGTGTGGGATGAAGAATATCCTTACACCACTACGCAAGCAAGATGATCCTCTACTCATGTTGATGCACACGCAAGACACATCGCTGTCTATTTTTAGTTTTGGCCCTCGAAAGCCTTAATTACTTTGGTTCACTTACTTCTTTATCTATGTCTATTCGATGCGAAACCAACAATTTCAGGTCCAGGGGCTTTTTTCTTTGTTTTTTACCTATGCCATTAAACATTAGGGATATTTGGTAGTTGATTTAATGTGGAAACAAGAAAGTAAACCTTCTGCTAGACTGAAATACTGTTTTGAATGGGCTGGCCAATTATCAATATCCTTACCACTTACATAGGCAAGATGATCCTCAACTCATGTAACACTCCCCATCATTTGACCATGTCTCTCCACCCGAGAACAACAATGAAAATAACAATGAAGATGAAAAATGAATTAACTATGACAACTGCAAGTACAAGCTTACCATCATGTAGAAAATGATCTCTCAATGATCCTTCAGCTGACCTGTGGGATCCCACCTTGACCAATACAAATCTCTAGAAACAATACTCTCTTGAAGGAAAGAATATCTGTCATGGGGTGGTCCAAGACATGGAGTCCACTAAGGGGAGGTACTCGTCTTTGATGGTGAGTGATGATGGCTCGAATTTGCTGAAGGTAAGTATGTCAGGCACAGCAATGGGGTGGTGGCCACTGTGCTGTATGGAGTGTGGCTGCTTGGTCTACTCGTGGATGGTGTGGTGGCGCTGCTGTAGTGGTAACATCTGGTGACCTAGCTTTGGAGCTAGGTTGAAAAAATCTGTAAGAGCATGTTGGCTCACTGGCTTTGCCTTTGTCTTTGTTCTGCTGCTCAGAATCTTCTCACTATATGCTTGGAGCTCCAATAAGAATAGGCCTAGGCATCTCTGATCCTTGTACTCCACCCTATGGAGAGGCCTAAACCCCTCCCGAAACACAAACTGGAAAATGGAGACATTATTGCAGTTAAGAGATGAGTAGTGCACTGCAGATTTTACCGTATCAAATAAGGCTAGTCAAGTATTGGCGTAAGTTAGTGTCTGGTGTCTGGCTTGTGGAAAGTACTTCAACTTAAGCATACAGCTAAATTGCCTGGGAACTTTGCCAAGCTGCAATGATTTGTTGATTGATGCCTGAAATTAACCAATCTTTATGGTCATCTATAAGTGTGAAAACCACAAAGTAATGTTGCCAGTAGAACAATTCCAGGTTCTTACCTGAGTGTTGTTTTGTGTTTCAGGAAGTTGCCTTACTGACAGATGGACGATTTTCTGGTGGTTCTCATGGTTTTGTGGTTGGTCATGTATGTCCTGAGGCACAGGTAATTCCATTGCTCTAGTAGCATTTTTTAAATTTGTGCAATGGATATTGTGCATGTGTATGTATCTCTGATTTATTAGAGCTTTATGATATGAACATGGAAATAAGGAAACATATTCTTGTCCATTCAATTAACACTTCGCAATCTAGGAGCCTGTTTTCCAAATATTACGTGGGCTGATAGCAGGTTCATCAATCTTAGATCAATGTGGTTATAGCATATACTGTGCAGGCACAACTACAATGTTGGTAAATAGTCATTAGTTGCTTGCACACATTAAACAGGAATAGAGGTTGGTCAGTACTAGATCAATCTAGGCAAGGAAAATACTGTACAGGTGAAACTAATGATGTGCTGAGATACTTGAATTGCTTGCACACATGAATAGAAGCAAAAAATGTACCAGGGTGCAATAAGGCATAACAGAGTCAGTTTCTATGCCTTTCATGCACAAGCCAGCAAGATGTTGATTGATGAGCGATAGACAAATCAAACACTGGTTTGCTATCTTTTGCAACATGACTGGGGGGCAGTGCAATGAAAACGTGTTACTGACACAGACAAGCTGGAATGGTTAGCAGCTGTGTTTAGTGTCTTCTTGCAGTCTGGCTTTTGCCAAATATCTGCTGCTTCTGATAAAAGTAAGAGCCTTGGTGATGTATGCCTTTGTTATAAAAAGGAAGCTTTGTGGCCTTTTCTTCAGCCTTGGAACTGTGTAGGTTGCTGTCCACCAACTACAATGGTGGAAGAAGGTATTGTAGTCCCATTGCCCAATGCTTGGTGTTCCTCATCTTCCTCTGATCCAACCAAATGTTAATTCTCTGACTGTAGGGACATTGACAATCATGATGTCAAGAGCTTGAATGCCTTCCCTTCTGCAGGGATGTTCACAATGATGATTTCTAGAGTTTGAATGCCTTTTTGAAGTTGGCATTTTTTGACTCGTGGCGGCTCCTTAGCTAGCTTGAAATCAAGGAAATCCTATGCGTGTATTGTGCTTTTTATCTTTGAACTGTTGAGGGAGCTCGTAATCCCTTGATACTATCAACCTTCTCAAGTAACGTGTGAGAATTTTGTTGAGGTGCAGAATGTGACTAGAAAAATATACGAAGGTGGGTGTACCCAAAATAGATGATTTGTAAAATGTTTTTCAGTGTGTATATCTGTAAACTTTTTCAGAGACAGAAGATGTGGACTCTTGTTAGTCTCACTCTCATGAATTGTGCCACTCTTAGTAGAAAAATGCTTGTTGCTTCCAGCAGTCAGTACTGCCAAGTCGAGTAGAGCTGTCTTTGAAAATGAAGATTTCCTACCAAGGTAGGACGTCAAGCCAATGTGCTAGTTGCAAATGTGCTGATATCTTATCAATAACATGGAGGCTTCTGCACTTGTAGGTGGGTGGTCCTATAGCTCTTATTGAAGATGGGGATATCATAACAATAGATGCAGTGAAGCGCACCTTAAATGCGGATGTCAGTGATGCTGAATTTGCCCGTAGGCGAAGCAATTGGAAACCCCCTCCATACAGAGTAACACGCGGTACCTTATACAAAGTATGTTTTCAGAATTCAGATTCAGTTGGACATTGTTCCTAGGTTTAGCATTACTGCTGGATATGATCTATTTGTTTGGTATGCTCATTGCTTAGCCTGACATTTGTTGTGCAGTACATAAAGACCGTGAAACCGGCATCTGAGGGCTGTGTAACTGATGAGTGACATTGTCTCGTTGAAGCACTTTCTGATTGGGTTACGGAAATTTTGTAGCAGGTTGTATAATTAGCAAACAAATTTTGTAGTCCTACTGCAAATGTAAGGTGAGCTAGGTGAAGTGCCCATAATTTTTTCACAACGGTCGACCCAGTTTTGTAATGTAAGGGATGAAACATCCATCAAACAATGCTTCACAGAGAATTCATCATACAAAGCCTCTGAGGCAAGCCAAAGTAAATCTCCAATAAACCAACTACCCATGGTATTGCTTGCAGTCGCAGTAACCTTTGTACTGAATACTAACTCCCAAGCTTTGTCTTGGTGTTTCGTTACATTCCAGTTTACTCAGAGAAGTTTGATTGCCAACTAAGCTATCTAGATTCCCAACCATGTTATATTTGCTACTAAATTCAAACCATAGGAGTTTATTGGGGTCATAATTAGTTATGTGACACTCAATTGACAATAAGAATAGAGTGATGCACAAGTAAGGATTGGTTGAAGAACACACTTATAACTTATGGAAGCATTTAGACTATTTGTTTCAGTGACATCCTCATCCTCTTATCTTTACCTTGCAGCTTCAATATTTTCAATTTGATATGAAATGATAGTCATCTGTAGTTTTGTGGTCCGATACCTTTTGTTTTTTGCTTTGAGCTTGGAAAATGATACATTCCATATGAAAGTATTGTGGGTTCAGCTTATAACTAACCATTTGCATATTATCTGTTCCTTAATACTCGATAATCAAATATTATAGTCAAAATCTTTGCAATCATAATAAGTCATGCATACTTAAGTGAAATCTCAACCCAGTTAATGCTTTAGCACAACTTTACCATCGGTAGGAGTTCTTCTGGGCTAGAAATGGGCGTCTTGGTGGCCTAAATTTCATGCTTATGCTAAGAAGGCGGGATGGAATGGATATATGTAGACATGGGGATTTGGAGATGGTGAAGTTGATGTGTTATGGTTCTAGAATTAGGGCTAACCCTTGTATGCTGAATTTCATTTTTACATAGGTTCACCTCACCAACATTGTTAGTTTAGTTCATGAACACCAATAAAATATTAGTGACATTTTTCTAATGGTTAAGAGCACTTGTTGAAGGGTTCCTAAGAATGAATGTTGAATTGAATATTTGATATCCCAAGGCTTTTTTTAGGGTTAAGTAAAATGATTGTTTGTGAGATATAAGCAATCCAACATTGAGCTATTAGGAGCTTACCTTGGTTTAACGAGGTGATATACCCGATGAATAAAAAGTTAAAAGAGATGAGTTCGTTAGTAACTATTCCAACGAGGAAACCTAGGCTTAAGATATTAGACATAATGAGCTTAACATTACCCCCTTCTATCTTGATAAGGTGAGCATCCCATACATGTCACCCCTTGTTTATGATGGGCCCATGAAACTTATGAATTGTGAAGAGCACTATTTTGAGGGGTCCTAAGAATGAATGTTGAATTGTGTATTTGATATCGTGAGGTTGTGTAGGGTAAAATGAAATGATTGTTTGTGAGACAACCAATCCAACATGGAACTATTAGAGGCTTACCTTGGTTTGATGAGGTAATTTACCTAATGAATAAAAAGTTAA
The DNA here is from genome assembly GCF_053477565.2 of Lygodium microphyllum. Taxonomy (NCBI): domain Eukaryota; kingdom Viridiplantae; phylum Streptophyta; class Polypodiopsida; order Schizaeales; family Lygodiaceae; genus Lygodium; species Lygodium microphyllum. The sequence continues at coordinate 70,481,824 of NC_141157.1, forward strand.
AGGAGACTAGTACATACATAATTATAATAATGAGAAGACCTAGGTCTAAGATATTAGACTTAATGAGCTTAGCATTACCCCTTTCTATCCTAATGAAGTGAGCATCCCATACAAAAGTCTCCATTGTTCTTGATCATATGAAATTCAAAGAGGATTTACTAATGATTGTTCCAATACAATGGATAATGCTACAAATTGAAAAGAGAGCAAATAATTGTGGACTCGTGACTTTTAAAGCATACTTTGTGCCAATCTAGTGTGTTGCCTAGAGAGGGCATTATCTAGGTTAAGAATGAGTTGGAATGGCTAAAATATGTAGAAATTACCTTTGAGGTGTAGGAGTAATTTGGTAGTTTCCAACCAATCACATTATGTTGATCATATGACTTGAGGCTTAGTCATGGTCTAATTCAAGCAGTATCTATTTGTAAAAGTGTGTAGTGGAAAAGAACAAGAACATGGAGTGAATAAAGGAGGTGGAGAATGGAGGCAATAAGGACACACTGGAAATGAAGAAACCAAATTGACAATTATTGAATGATACAAGCAAGGCTAGATTAAATCATCTTGTGCATGTAGCATGAAGCATTAGTGAGGATGCTAGATAGTGGAAGGAATATGGTGACAAAATAGTGAGGATGCTTGCTAATAATGAACTGCATATAAATAGTGGAGTGGGGGCAAGTATATATAGCCATGTAGAGGGAAGGCTTAGTCATGGCCTAATTCAAGCAATATTTATTTGTAAAAGTGTGTGGTGAAAAAGAACAAGAACACAGAGTGAATGGAGAATATAGACACAAGAAAAATGCAATGGAGATGAAGGAACTAAATTGACTAAAATTGAATGATACAAGGTCGGGTTCAATCATCCCCTACATGGAGTACGAAGCATTAGTGGGGATACCAGATAGAGGCAAGAAAAAATTTGTGAGGATGGTTGGCGATAATGAACTACATGCAAACAATGGAGTGGGTACAAGTATATATAGCAACAAACAAGAATTATGGCCACTGCAAGTTGGACACATGTAAATGCTAACGTCAAGCCTTGAGACGACCTCCTAAGTACACACACACACACACACACACACACACACACACACACACACACAATTTAGTTTTGTTGCTCTTGTGGGAAGTATTTCATGTGTCAAAGGCCCATCTTAATAAAACTCTAGAGAGGATGGCTCAACCCTATGGATAATGACTATAGACCAAGATTCATTCATGTAAGTGTACACATACATTTTTTGAACTACCGTCCTAGAGGCCAAAATTGATATTGCATGCTCATAAGGGGTTAAAGGCTTGAAGGCATATACATTACAAAACATTACATGCCAACAAGGCTTGTCATGGGAGGATGGGATACATGAACATGGAAATTGGAAAGAGTGGAGATCAAAATTGTTCTTATGACTCAAAGGACTTGTTGAAATTTACTTGTGTATTTTGTGTGATGACGATCTTTGTAATGATAAGTTGAGTTCATTCATTTTGCTTGCTAAATAACATGTTGAGTCATTGTTATTTCCCACAAGGTAGCGACTAGAAAATGACAAATACGATCTCCATAACCTTAAGTCCTATTCCAATGTTGGATACTCTTTATAGAAACGTTAAGTTTTTAACTTATCCAAAGCTATATTTTTAGTGCTTACCCATTCAATACTTAAGAGATTAGAACAATATATATCTTTTTTACATGAGGAGATAAAAGTTTTGCCTTTAGTCATGAAAGTACAAATAGACATGTGCTAGCTCCTCACCATGCTATTTAGGCATCATGGTTCTACGTATATATTTGCTACTATACTCTTGCTATGTAGTTGTTATATAGACCTTACACGCTAAAGTTCTTGCCTTCTAGGCTTTGAATAACTTTGTTGTCTAGTTGTTTTCTACTTTGCAAGTTACTAAATTTCAAGAAGATGATACTAGATTCCACTAACAAACATAATAAAAGGTTATTTGCATAATTTCACAACAAGTGGTTTGGCACATCTTAAAGTAAGTAAATTTTATGCGAGTTTCTTGCCTTCAAGCATAAGATTGTAAAGTAAGCATGAACAAAATAATAATTCATAGCTACATTTAAAAAAAAAGGGCATGACTCCACATGCCTTATTAGTTGGTGGAAAGTTAATAATGTAAAAGAAAATGACATTTTCTTTGTTGGGGGGGGGGGGGGGGGGGGGGGTGTTTGTAATATGAACATTACTTCACCCTTCTTCGAAGAGTGGAAATGTTGACATAATATATCTAGATCGATGTAGGCTAGCTAAGAATACTCATATATTTCATTGGTTATATGATGTACATATATGTGTATCTTAAGTAGGTGTATCTACCTCCACTCCCTAGAATTCACTATTGTTTCTATAAATATGTGTGTGTAGCCTTTGATAAGCAATACAAAACTTTAGTTCACAATGCTTATTCTTCCTTAATCTCAATGTGGGTTGCTCTTTTCTCATCTTAATAGAATTTGTTGGTGGACATGTATCCTCTTTTTGTTGGGGGGACCCTAGAAGATGGTGTAGGACACATGAAATGCACTTGTCCTATAAAGGAGCATGTATGATAGTTGCACCACACAACAGGAAACACATATTGCAACATGTTCTCTTTGTATCAAGCAAGGGCAAGGGCTTGTAAGCGCTTACAGGAGCCATGGAAGACGTTCTGGTCACCGGGGAAGGTGTTCTCTTTGTATCAAGCAAGGGCAAGGACTTGTAAGCGCTTACAGGAGCCATGGAAGACGTTCTGGTCACCAGGGAAGGTGCCGCCATCCGCGTACAGCCAGAAGGTGTGGATGCTCCAGTGGTAAGGCAAGGAGGAGGCTATGGAGTCGCAGTAACAGGCGATCCAGAAGGGGCAGGTGACGCATTGGTTGTACCAGCTCGCCGTGCTGTAGATGACGGCGTAAACTCCCGTGAGGCTCTTGTAAGTCCCGGATCCATGCCCCCATGGCCGCCTGTGATAGACCGTAGCATGTATCTCCACCTGCAGGTTAACGACTTGAATGGATAGTTAAGTCACTATGAATCCACAAAATGTAAGTAAGTTTTTCATTATTTCGCATTTGGGGAAAGGGCCTCTTTTCCCACCATGGTGCTCACCCTCATCAGCTTGTGCTTAAGAGGCACCCCATACCTAGCTAGGTGCGGTTTTCAAGGGCAATGGCATCTTATAGTGTTCAACATCACAAGCTTCTAGTGGAGAGGCATTGCATACCTAGCTAGCTAGGTGCAGTTGGGGGGGTAAGGGGCAAAGGGCTGTTGCTGTGCTGCTCAAGAAGCACCCCATACCTAATGTTATCTGACGCTTCTTTGTGATAGTTTTAATATAGTTCATCACTAGATATACACTTTCTGGGTAGTTAGTTGAATGCATATAGTTACTACAGATGGAATAAAGGAAAACCCCTTAAATATCTAAGATTATATTTCGCAATTTGACAAATTCCAATTACTAATTCATTATTCTAAAGGATAATCACATTGACACATACTCATTGTATTTTGTGGGCTACTACCTTTGAGTAAAGCTTAAAGCCAATTTTTTCTTTTGGGGAAAATCTTGACTCTATCATTGAGTGCAATGGAACGAAGACATGTGGAAGTTGAAGCCTTTGGTAGACTTCAATAAAAAATGTAATTTTTATTAGGCTTTTTGAACAAGACTACAATTGGACATTGTCAATTTCACTAGGTCATGATAGATGATTAAATAGATAAGCACCAAATAGGCCATTAGTGAATAGATAGTTAATTGATACAAAGTGAATAGAAAAATAATGGTTGATATACAGTGACTAGATAATGATTGACATATAGTGACTAGATAATTCATGACTAGAAAGATAGTGAACAAATAGTTTTTGGCTAGATAGTACGTGAATAAATAGTAAACAAATAGATAGTACATGACTAGATAGTAAGAAAATATACAACAAATGGATACACACCTAACGTATTGATAGTGATGCACCTCGATTCCCCTCGCATGCATCCAAAACTAAACCCACATATACTTGCACTCCCCCATATGTGCAAACTACTTGGCTATGTCCCTAATGGTTAATCATATTGATTTGATATTCCTTTTTACATTTTAAAGAGGATGGTGAGTTAAACATCAAGCTTGCCTGTAGGGTTGTATTCTATGTCCAATGCCCCCGGTAATGTCTTCCCATCACTATACCACCATCCCCCATGGCTCACAAAGTACTTGGCTTGACTTGTGCCACTTGAAGTATCTGGCCGTCCAAAGTGGTATGCCCCTCGTATCATGCCCACGTTATAGGAACCATCATATTGTTGTGCAAAGTAAGGGTTGGTATAGCCTATCCCATCATGCGAAAAAATATAAAAGATTAGCTTTGGAGACCATAAAGATTCTAATTGAACATTATAAACCTTTCCTTTGTTAATTCATCAAATGAGATCCTCGCATAGAAGAAATTGACCAAACTTAGTTGCACAAGTGGATTCAAAATAGTATTGAGTCACATTAGATCCCCATTAAGGGTTATTGTAGCTTGCCATACACTATAGCTTACCTCAATACACTAATGCATGACAATGACTAGCATTGAGTCACCATAGGTCCCTATTAGGGGTTATTATTGTAGCTTGTCTCAATACACTAATCCATTAGAATGACTCGCATAAGTCACACTACTAGTGTTTGGCTAGAGTTCACAAAATAACACATGGGGTTTGTTCATGTTTGCTCTATCCAATCATGCCAAACATTGTCAGTTAATCTAGAACTCTTTACCTAGAACTCATAAATAGCATTTAGAGACATTCTTACTCCACTATTGATTGCTTATGTTTTCCATTAATCAACATACCTCAAACTCACAAGTTTAAATTCCCTAACACAAAAGTGCAACACTTGGCAAATGGATAGTTGTTTTAAAATGATAAAATCATAATATTTAGTTAGCATAAAGTTTATGTTTATATTAATGAATTGTTGCGATTTGGCCAAAGGCCCAAGCATGTCATCCATGCAAGAAGGGATCATGAAATATTAGTTGCGCTCACCTACTCCCTCCATGGCTCCTTAACTAGGATTTCTCTAAGCATTAGTCGATACTTAGGATTCTTGTTTGCCTCTTCTTTGGCTAGCTCAATGACTAGATTGCTAGGCATCGATATCATGGTAGCTAAAGTCTCTCCTTTAGATGGATCTTCCATGATAAGTGCATTCAGAAAAGCTTTGCGACTCAATGCATAAGCAATCGCATTCTCTTTCCCAGGTCTAAACTTGATTTCAAAAGCAAATTCTTGCAAGACTTAATACACTGACTGTAGTGAAAGTGATGGTGAGAGAAAGAGAATGAGACAATGAGATAGAAAATGAACCACACACTTGTAATACACTCTTGCATTGGAATAGGTGAGAGTACACACATATATACAATGAAGGTGTGGATATGGTAGGTTCTCTTATCCACATGTTCTAGAATCATCTTATCTAGTTCTCCTAAATATCTAGATATTGTCTTCCTAGATATTCTCTAAGTACATGTTCATATGAGTACATTATAATATTCTAACATTCCCCCTCTCTAGGTGAAACTAATGGTGAGAGAAAGAGAATGAGACAATGAGATAGAGAATGAACCACATACTTGTAATACACTCTTGCATTGGAATAGGTGAGAGTACACATATATATACAATGAAGGTGTGGATATGGTAGGTTCTCTTATCCACATGTTCTAGATCCATCTTATCTAGTTCTCCTAAATATCTAGATATTGTCTTCCTAGATATTCTCTAAGTACATGTTCATATGAGTACATTCTAATATTCTAATATTTCCCCTCTTTAGAAAATGTTAACAATATCTTCTAACATCCTTCCTCCCTTCTCAAAACAAGATAGGATATTCTTTTGCAGTACAAGGACTTTTTGCCAATCATTTTGGCTACAAGAGAAGTAAGATTACAATGATGACTATAGCATGAGATCTTGTCCTTGTTGTTGCAGAAGATATACATCAATCTTTGCTTGCAATGATTTAAGGGGTGTAAGTTGATGATGAAGATCTTTGGGCTTTGGTTGATGGATACCTTGATGAAGAGCCGATCACCATAGGTTGCTTCATGATAGACTTTGGGCTCATCATGTAGATAGATGATGTATTTCAATTGGAGCTTGATAATTGTGGAGTATAATAACAGTGAGAGCATATTTGTAAATGGAAGTATGATCCCAATGTCACTAGAGATACCATAGTAAGATAGAGATTGACAAGGTGCTTGTGACATGATCTTTGGGAAGGTTGTTGATGAATACGGAAGTGTAAAATAGCAAGTGATTGATGAGCAATTTCAAGCATATTGTCTTTAAGAGGACTCCAAGAGTTATGTATCATATCTTCAATAATAGCATACTTAGTGTTAGTGTGCTCTTTTATCCATAGAAAGTAGTTTGTGCAAATGTGAACAAGTATGTCTTTGTACTTTATCCATTCTTTTCCCCTCCTTTGGAAGGCCAAAATAGTTGGTCAATTTGAGAAAGATACAATTTGTAGATGATGATTTGGGTAAGGCAAGAGATAGACTATTTCATGATGATACTGAGAGAAAATTGGAAGAGAGAGTACTTGTGATTGTTGATGAGGTTATTACCATGTGACTTAGAATAATGATTGAGATTCGGGTATACAATTAGAGCACTATGATTGCAAGAGGAAGGTAGGATAGGATAGGATAGAAAGAAATGATGATTTGATAGATTGGGATTGATGGGACATAAATAAAAATAGTGTGGATGGAATGTGATGTTAGGATAACATCATGTATAGGGATTCAAGATTGCACATTGAGAAATAGTGATATGAAAATGAGAAACTCAAGGAGATGGGATTTTTATGTGCACTTGGAAACATTTTGAGAATCTTGAATGTGTAGGAGGAAGCCAAGAGTGTGTGCAATTGCATTTGTTCAAGAGATAGTGGCACACATGTGAAGCGGAGTGTGTGTGTGACCATTAGAATATGAAGATATTGAGCCCATAGAGAGAGTGTGAAATAAGGATAGGATGTGATCTTGAGATTGAAGCAAAGTTTAGATAAAGACTAGATGTTGAGTGACAAATGTAAGGAAATAGGATAGAACACAAAGATGTAAGAGAAGTGGAAGCAATGTACCTGATGAGGGAGTGACACTGAAGGTTGGTAGAAATATCCAATAAGAGTTGAGGAGAAACAGTGGGTGTATCCACATTGTTAACTGACAGAGTGACAAGGTGTTGCCATCTTCTTGCCACTAAGGTACCATTCAAATGTGTTGAAGAATACAATTCAATAGAGAGGCCACAGTCAATGCCTTCTTGGGCCTCAAGATGTAAGGTGTGAAGGGCGTCCTCTTCTTCAATTGTTGTTCTAATTGAGGTAGAGTCCTCTATTTCAGGATGTAAGAGAAGAGCCTGATAGGGATGACAAACATTGTAGTATTGAGAGTATCTAGGAGACCTATACCATGCTAGGATGGATGAGTTGAGAGCATGAGAGCACAAAAGGGAAGAGCCATGAGAGAGATGTGGATATGAGGGGCCTTTGTTTGGTAGAGGATTGGGGTTGTCTATCAAAGAATTTTCTATGTATTCCACTAGTTGACAAGAGAGAGTGAACAATGGACACAATGAGGATACAAGCAAGGAACATATGTGTTGCATGATATGATAGAAATAACTTGTGCTAAATACTTTAGATAATGGAGAACATTCAAAGTTTAACAAAAGAGGTGAGAGTAAACATGCGGCACATGTTTCTTCGCATAATTTTACAGCACAACATAAAGACAGAGAAAACAATCTTTTGGCAAAACATATTTCACAAAGTTATTTACAATGCTTTTCCCCTTCTGCCTACACAGAAGACAAATCTCCGTTCACCGGAAAATCCCTTCTGCCTATGCAGAAGAAAACAAACCCTCCAAGATTTCCATCCCTTCACTAGTATTGGGGACTCCAGGATCCCATCCTAATTTGTGTGAGGATCAAGAAGTTCCTAGGAGCGATCAAGAGATTTATGGCCAGAGCCCCTTGGTAGTCCTACCTCCTCCTGCCTAACATATTCTTCACTAAGCAACCTCTCGCCGCCGAGGCCGTTCCAAAGCTCCTCGCGGGTAGTACAAAACAATCCCCCTTAGAGTAGAGTTTTGTGTCTAGTTGTGGGGGAGGCATAGCACGATCTTTCCTCTTATTATTCTAATTATATATTTACAATAAGATCTAACTACTATAAGCACAATCAATCTTTCCTGTGCAACCATCAATGCATGCACAAATAGAAAAGAAACAACAGCATGTGTTTTTAGCATAGGAAGCAGTGCCACCCAATTCTAGGGTTTCTCTTTTAAGGTCTCATCTTATTCTTAGGGTTTCACTTCCTACATGCAACTCTTTTTCCACATCTGCAAGTTATTTCGTGAATCTGAAGTCTATTTTATCCTTAGGAAAACTTGGTATTTTCGCCCTAAGAGATAATATGGGAATTTATACTTATGGTAGGTAATTCATGCACTGTCTTGCCCTATCTCGCACTTAGTAGGATTTCAAATGCTTTTCCAAGTCTATTTAGACTTTAGAATTTATATTGATAAGTTTTTATCAATGTCTAACAAGTCCTATAGACTTCCAATATTTATTTAATTTCCTGATATTGATAGTTTCAGGGTTGTCGAGTATTTCATAGTTGTTTTTGCTTCAACATTCTCGATATTTTAGGTCAGGTTTTCTCATTGATTCATATGTGGATCAACTCATGATATTCACGCTTTCGCTAATATAACCATTAATATTAACATTGCGTATGTTTTCAGCAAGAAAATAATTTTTATTTTATTCTACTCATATTCTATGGTTTAATCGATAATGTCCAACCATTTATCGAACTTTCAATGTTATCTAGAAAGATCAATTTTCATTTACCTATGTTCTAAGTACAATGTTTTTTTTTTTTTGAAAACTTTATTCTAAGCAATGCAAAAATCATAAGTGTAATTTTTCTTTCATCTTTCAGACATCGAGTTGTATTACTATGCACCTAATTTATGCGCGTCTAGTATATATTTTCTTATACAATTTTCTGTTGATTTAATGCATTGATTATTTCATGATATGATCTAAATGATTTTTTATAAATGATTATAAAAATCATATGCATATGTTTATCATTAGCAAAATAAAACAGAGATAGTCATTTTCAAGGAAAAATTATAAATTATTACATTTTTTAATACTATCTACATTTTTTCAGTTATTATAATCACATGCACCATTGATAAAATAACAATGAATATCACAAAATAAACCATAATTAAGATATTTTCTTAATGACAGGCATATAATCCTTTTCCAAGTGAAAGAGTCTTTTCACTGAATAGAAGTGAAAGAGTCTTTTCACTGAATAGTTAATTATTATATTACTTAGGCTATTTTCCTAAGCAACATTTCATATGTATTTTCTTTAAAATGTATTTATAGTCATTTAAAGCCAAATATAGCAATAAGCTTATAAAATATTATTTTTTTCCAAATCGATGAGATGTTACCTCTCTCAAGTTTGCTATAACGGGGGTTTCACCAATTCCTTCTACGTCATTTTCTCCATCGACCTTATTCTTTGCTTCCCTTGCTTCAAATGGGTTTTTTGAAATTTTACGACCTCATGGAGCAATGGATGTCAGGAAAAATTGATGTAGTAGTTCAGGGAGAGTTGGTGGTTGTCCATAAAAATTTTATCAGCGTTTGCTTAGCGATATGGTTGTATGGGAGGAATGTGTAACAGGGGGTAGAGAAAATGGAAATGAGGTAGAAGAGGGGTATTTTCCTCCTTCAAGGCTCAAGCTAGAATGGAAAAGAGAAGTAGAGAAAAATTTTCATGATTTTTAGCCTATTTTTTGAAAAACATCTTTTTTTCTTCAAAATGGCTTCATCTGGTGGTTTTTGGCCAAGGTGGTAGAAATCAGGATATGCAGGAAACTCAAGAAAACCAGTCCTATGGAGGAGGACGTGGTAAATCTAGAGGCAGGGGGAGCCAAAGAGGTCGTGGTGGATGGCAAAGAGGCCAAAATGCAAACAGCAATGTTGAATGCTACTACTGTGGTAAAATGGGTCATATGGCTAAAGACTGCTATAAAAAGCAGAATGACATCATGAATGGAAAATTGCAACAAGGAAATTATGCATTTTCTAGTAGACAGGTGATGACAAAAATGAGCATTTGTTTATGGTGCAGCATATGACCAATTCTGTGACAAGTGCAGAAGAAAGCAACGATGTGTGGTATGTTGACTCAGGTGCATCAAACCACATGACAGGTCATGCAGAATGGATGCAGGATGCAAAAAAAATGAAAAAACCAGGATTTGTGGAGACTGGTGATGATACTGCACATCCTATTGTGCAGATTGGAAAAATTCCTTTGTCTATGCAGGGTGGGAAAAAGAAATACCTATCGGATGTATTTCATGTCCCGAATATCACCAAGAACCTGGATTCTGTTGGTCAAATGGTTGAGCAGGGCTTGCAGGTCAGATTTAATTCTCATGGATGCTTTGTTGAGGATATGAAAAATAAAGGTCGCTTGATAGCAAAAGAAAAGAAGAAGGGCAGAATGTTTACGTTGGATGCAAACATGCCTGAATTGAGTGCAGCAATGTTTGCACATGGGACCGGTGTAGTTGTAAATATTGATATCTAGCATAAACGCATTGGTCATGTTAATGTACAGCGACTTAAATCAATGCAAGCCCAAAATATTGTTGCAAGATTGCCTAAATTCAAGGTTGCAGAAATACATAAGGTATGTGAAGCCTATCAGTTTGGAAAACAAGCAAGGAAACTATTTCCTAGACATGTTCAAGAGATTAATAAGCCATTGGAATTAATCCACTCTGATGTGTGGACTACTAAAGCTGCATCTCTTGGAGGTTGTCATTATTTTGTCACTTTTATTGATGACTATAGTAGAAAAGTTTGGGTGTATTTTATGAAAAAGAAAAGTGAAGTTTTTGAGCATTTCAAAACTCTTAAAGCTATGGTTGAAAAAAACCAGGCCTGCAAATAAAATGCCTAAGGTCAGATGGAGGGGGAGAGTACCTCTCAAATGAGTTTGCAAGGTTCTTGCAGGAGCATGGCATAAAGCAGCAATATTCATGTAGTCATATCCCATAGCAAAATGGAATTGCAGAAAGAAAAAACAAGCATATTGGAGAGGTATCTCGTGCCATGCTCAATAAAAAAGCCTTGCCAGATTTTTACTGGGCTGAGGCAGTTGCTACAACAGTCTACATAATGAACAGGACTCCCACTGCAGCAATACATGGCATGAATCCAGAGGAGTTGTATACTGGTAGGAAACCAGATATTTCTCATTTGTACATTTTTTGTTACTCTCTGCAGCAAAAAGGGTATAGATGTTATAACTCTTCTACTCGTAAGTTTACAGTGAGCAGAGATGTTGTTTTTGATGAGATGAGTAGCTGGTATAAACCAGTAAATGTGATTGATAATGTAGATGCACAAATGGTAATGCTGCACAGAATTCACAGCAGCAGTCACAAGATATTAGTGGACCTGGAGCGTCCTCTAGCAGTGGTTCACATTCTTCGCCATGGACAGACAGATTGAGATTAGAAGGATCTTCTCAAAGCAATGCAGATAGTGGTATGCAGGTATCATGAAAAGGAAAAGAGAAGGTAGATCAGCCCATATTTGATGTGAATGCAGTCACTCTTATGTGGATGGTGAATCTAGTGGCTCAGAATAGAGCATTGATGATGAGTTGGGTATTCCTTCTATTGTCACACCTGGAGTAAGGAAGACCAGGGATGTTTTGAGAGCACCTGGGAGCGAACCTACTTTGCGCAGGTCTACCAGAGCTAGGTATCCTGTGGATAGACTGAAATATGATGGATTTACAGCTATTCACTATGCCTATATAGTCAAAGTGATACAGGAACTAGAACCCACTTCTTTTGAGGAAGCCATGGGAAAAGAAAAATGGGAGAAAGCCATGGATGAAGAAATGGATGCCTTGGAAGCAAATGCTACATGGGAATTGGTACCTTTGCCTAAAGATAAGAACGCAATTGGTTGTAAGTGGGTTTATAAGGTGAAGCACAATGCAGATGGTTCTGTGAACAAATACAAGGCAAGATTAGTAGTCAAGGGGTATGCACAAACATATGGCATTGATTATGAAGAAACATTCAGTCCGGTTGCAAGGATGGCAACTGTAAGAGCAGTCATTGCTATGGCTGCATCAAAGGAATGGTCTTTACATCAAATGGATGTAAAGAATGCCTTCTTGCATGGTGATTTGCAAGAAGAGGTCTATATGGAGTAGCCACCAGGTTATGTGTATGCTGTTCATCGTGAGTTTGTTTGCAGGTTGAAGAAAGCCTTGTATGGCTTGAAGCAAGCACCTAGAGCATGGTCTGACAAGATAGGACAGTATCTTGTCACTATTGGCTTTCAGATTTCCAAGGCAGATTTCTCACTTTATGTGAGAAAAACAGAGAAATGTATTATGCTGCTTGTCATTTATGTTGATGATTTGATTATCACAGGTGATAGTGATGAAGATATCCTTCATGTGAAAATGCTATTGAAGCAGAAGTTTGAGATGAAGGATTTGGGAGAGCTACGTTATTTCTTGGGCATTGAGGTGATTAGATCACCAAGTGGGATATGGCTCTTGCAGAGGCAGTATGGATTGGACATGCTGTCCAAATATGAGATGACAGGCTGTAAGCCTATTTCAGTTCCTTTGGAACAGAATGTGAAGCTGAGCGCAGATGCAGTGAGCCTCTGGAAGACCCTACTATGTACAGACGCATAGTAGGAAGTTTGATTTATATGACTATTACCAGGCCAGATTTGAGCTATGATGTTGGATTGGTAAGTCAGTTTATGCAGGCTCCAAGGAAACCACATTTGGATGCGGCTAGATGCATACTCAGGTATGTGAAGTCCACATTGCAGTATGGACTATTTTATGAGACTGGGATTCAAATACAGTTGCATGGATACACTGATGCTGATTGGGCTAGTAGTATTTCTGATAGACGATCTACCAGTGGATATGTGTTCACTTTTGGAAGTGCTGCAGTCACTTGGAGCAGCAAGAAACAGCGTACAGTTGCCTTGTCAAGTACAAAGGCTGAGTACAGGGGTGCAGCAATGGTTGCATGTGAGGTAGCTTGGTTGCATAAGCTACTTTATGATATGCATCAGCCTACAGATGGGCCAATTGTCATTTATTGTGACAACATGAGTAGTATACACTTGGCAAATAACCTAGCATATCATGCTAGAACAAAGCACATTGAGGTGCATTATCACTATGTGCGGGAGAGGGTTTTACTAGGTCTTATTGATCTAGTTTATGTCAGCAACAGAGGATCAGGTAGCTGACATATTCACGAAGGCATTGGGTCTGCGCAAGTTCAGAGATCTGCTTGGTGTACACGAATTGGGATTGAGCTCGAGGGGGAGTATTGAGATATCGAGCTTCACTCGTGATATGCCAGGGTGACCGTTGTGCATTTATGTCACTAACTTGTCAGTTTGCAAATGCGGTTGGTACACCGCCCATGAATACTAGCTAGATGACAGCTATCCTTATCTACTCTAGTTCGTGGCTCAGTTAGTATGCCACCTTAGTTAGTTGAGTTTGGTTTGAGACCCATATATAGGGTTCTTCTATTTCTATGTACTTGAGTTCTTTTGGCTTACACAACTAAGAAGAGGAAAATTGTTTTCAGCCTCCACCTTTGTGTGTATTCCCCCATTGTGCAAGCAAGAAAGCTATAAGTGAGACTCCTTTCTTCTCTCCCATAATCTTGACATCTAGAAGGTCCTTGAGCAGTTTCATTAGCAAGATGTTATGCCTATTGGCTATCCTTGTCATAGAAGGAGTACATCCACCTTTACTTGTCATAGAAGGAGTACATCCAGAAGGTCCTTGAGCAGTTTCATCAGCACGATGTTAAGTCTATTGGCTATCCTTTCTCATTTGAAGGTTAGTTAGGTTGATTGTGCACAGTTTGATGAATAGAAGGCTGAGATGGCCAAGATCCCTTATGCATCCACAATGGGCAGTTTGATGTATGCCATGATAGCCACTCACCTTGACATAGCATTTGTAGTGGAAGTTATAGTATACTATATGGCTACACTTGGTAGATGGCATTCAAATGCCATCAAGGGTATCATGAGGTACCAAAAGGGCACAATAGCTATGTGCATATGTTATGGTGGCTAGGATACATGAGTTGTAGGTCACAATGACTTTGATTATGTAAGACATGTAGACAGTAGAAATCCCAACTTTGGCTATGTCTTCACCTTTGTTGGAGGTGTTGTTTCTTGTATGTCCAGGGTACAGAAATGCATGGCTCTATCTAATACAGAGACAGAGGATGTTGCAGCCAACCATTGACCCTTGCAAGGACACTCTTTGGTTAGGCATTCTAGCGGGCAGACATTGGCATTATTGATGTGGTCCCTACACTGCATCTAGATTCTATGAGCGCTATTCAGTTTTTGGTCTTCCACGTGAAGACAAAGCACATTGAGGTGCATTACCACTTTATTATAGAGTTCATTGAGGACAAGTCCATTGAGCTTGCCAAGATCTCAACTGACCAAAATCTTGTAGATTTGCTCACTAAAAGTCTCTCAATAGAGCATTTTGCCTTTCTTAGAAAGTCAATGGACATTGGATGAAATGATATCTTTCCTCATCTTTTTGTACTTATGGACTTATGTGACCATCCTTTAAGTGGGTGATTGTTAGTAGTAAAGACACTTGTGCCTAGCTGCCCATGTATTAGTTACACTGACAATACCCGCATTGTGTATTAGTTACACTAATAATACTCACATCGAGTATTAGTCACCCAAAACCCTACAATATATATATATATATATATATATATATATATCTCATTCTCACTCTTTATCCTTCTACCATAGCTCTTGCTTCCACTTAAGGGTTCCCTTTCTTCACTCCAAAGCAGAGGAGACAAGCATACCATATTCTTACACATGCAACAAACTCTCATTGGCCCTTTCCTTAATCTAGTGATTAACAAAAGTGTTGTTTTTGATGCATCTTAGCCCTAATGGTTTGTTGTTGCCTAAGAACTTTTAGAAAGATGTTGAGATGTCTCCAAACCTCCATTTGCAGAAATGAAACTCAGGGCATATCGGTCACATTTGTCATGAGCTTACACAACTCCCTCAAACACTCCCATATCATGTTTACTTGTTTTTCATTGTGATTTTTGAGAAATCTTCTGGCATTTGCACCTCCCATAAAGACATTTGCTAAGACATCTCTTGTTTTCCTTGAAGCTATTGGGTCCTTTCTAAACTAAACTTGTCTCCCATGAAATTCCATTCTTGATGAGAATAATGCCTCAATTTATCAATGCACTCATTTGATAAGGATATTGGCTTAATTGAATATGCATAGTCAAGATGTAGTTTGAGAAGCTTATCAATTATTCTAATCTCTGTATACAAATTATAATATGAACATTCCTAAGAGAGATTGAAAGAATAGGATCCCATATGCCCTCCTTATTTTTGAATTTTCTTAAATCTATGGATTCTCTAGTTGGGACTATTCTTACCAATTGTAAATTACTCCAATCTTTAGATCACATGATTTTCATGCAATAAATACAATGATATTTTGTATTGGTCCCATTGTATATCCCAAGCTTACATTTGATAGTCTATAAGTTATCATTGATATGCCATTCTATATTGAAACTACAAACCCCATCAACTATTAATGTTTTCCCTTTACCTTGAGACTTAATAATATCAGATATACCTATATGAGAGAACAACCATTTCAAGGTTTGATGAGAGAACATGAATACCTATATGAGAGAACAACCATTTCAAGGTGTGATGACTTTCAACTGGTACTTTAGTTGTACCAATCCACTAGATGTCTATCTTGAATTGAATTTCAGGATACTCTTCATGTCCCCTATTGTTACTGTATTCTAGTGCCTTGTTCATGATACAAATGTTGACTCTTTGTTCTTTTTGAATTTGTACTTCATCCAACTTTAGCACAAACTTTAAAATGCCACCATATTCTTGCACAATAAATTTATACATATGAATCATTGCAATTTGTACTCTTTTAAGATCAACCTTAATATTATTAAATGTGTTGTATCCAAGCATAGCTTTTGTTTCGCTGAGACCTCCGGGAATGACGTAGCGACGTGCATCAAGGAGTTGGACGACACCTTCACTACATTCGCTAGAAGCTACGAGAGACTTGACCTAGGACTTCTTGACAAACCCCTCGCTTTTGATGTTCACTCGTTGCCATGCACTTGGGAAGACTACGAGTTTATGACCATCAAGTTTTCCAAAATTGCGGCCAAGCTAATCACTAATGGAGAGATCTCGAAGGACTATTCTAGATAATGGATGGAAATTATGGTGCCATGTGATTTGGATCGGGTACTTCTGTTGGACAGAAGGGATACATAATTTCTCCTATATGGGCATGAGACAAAGATTAATGTGAAGATAAGTTAAGGAATTTGTTTGAACTTGTTTGTCAAAAGGACTGCTTGCTCTGTATTCGTGCTGTGCCAGGGTGGTCTTAGAGAACTGGGAGGCTTCTCACAAGGTTTTACCATCGTTCAACCCTTAAGTATTGATAGGTTAGAACTCGATTCATGCCATTTTAGGGGACCAGAATGTGACTATGCCCTACGGGTAGAGAGGTTGATCGGCACATCCCTCTCGTTTTCCATTCTCTTTGAACCAAGTGCGGTATGGATCTTCTTTGGATTGGGTATCTCTGCATAAAGTAGGATGTCCAGAATCCGACGCTAGAATGCTGTCAGGAGACCTTGTCTAATACTAGAAACCCGGATTTCAGGTTGATCCTAGTGGGTTCGGCCATTCCATTGCGAGGTGGACTCGGGAAACCCTAGGCGACAAACCCCGTGACATTCCATGGGAGTGCCGGGTGGTATTGCTTAGACTCATCTCTCAAAGGACCACTAAAAACATGCCTGGACAGTCGGGGCACGTTACACACACACACACGCACACACACACACACACACAAAACAGATACATAATGTATAATAGTCATGTGTATTGAAGCTTCTTTTCCCTTAAGGAACACACACACAACATACACAATACTCTCACACATCCCCTTACTTCTTGAGCTATCTATCTTTCTATACTCCTCCATTAGATGGATATCTCATCCTAACTCTCTTCTCTTTCACTAACATCTTACACACATACACACACCATCAAATACTCATGAGGAAATGAGAACTACCAAACTTGCTACACATACCCTTCATCAAATACTCTCAAAGATGAGGTGCTTTGCCAAACTCAATAACACTAATAATGGCTCCGATCATTTTAGCCTTAATAACACTACATACACACATGCATTGCACTATGATAGTACTTTTATAATCTTCTTGTCTTTATGTCATATAGACATGGATACATGCACACACTTGCTCTCGCTTGCACATCTGCCATACTTTTAAGGTTTAATTATACATGTACTTGAGACTTTCTCTTATACATGCATACTAAGATCTTATTAAAACATACATACTCACACCTAGGAACACACTTTTACTCTTAATGATATAGGGACCACTAGATATATATAAGCTAAAAACTACTTTCATTTTAGTATTCTCTATAACATGATGAATTGCATTAGGTTCACCCTCTTCCTGTTGTCTTATAGCTAACTATGGTGCAATATACTTCAACTCCTTGTAGTTTCAATACTTCTACTAGAATTGTGGCCATAGCTCTCAATGAGCTCAGAATGATTGGTATCTACTAGACAACCACTCCACAAAAATCATGTGGATATGATTAACAAGCTATGGTGTCTCACAATATGGACTAGGAGTATTTCATGCCAAAGACTATAGCTCTATTGATCGGATGAAGAATTCCTTCAGCTCACAACCCCTCAAACACATTGAAATAGAACCTTTAGCTCATACATCACTCTTTTTGCACATTCCACTAACCACCACAATTCCAATAACAACACTACATCTAATTAGGTTTGATATGTTGTTTACCTTATGGTTTGATTGAGAATACTGTAATAAGAATGATTCACTTTCATATTCATAGTGTGATCTTATATTGTGATGACCAAATTCTACCTTGGTATATCTTGCAACTCTATGATATGCATAACAAACCTACACGATAGGACTAGGACAAGATGCATACTCAAGACATAGGATGTCATGCCCTCTTGATAATCTCACATCATAATTTATAAGCCTTTGATAGAGGCTGGCATCCCAGTGATGTTGAGAGTATGCAAGACCTTGAAAGCTTCTAAAATTTCTTTTGACCTCCTTCCTATGTTAAGCATTAAATCATGTTAGTATCTTTCATGCCATTAATGTTAGTATCATTGTATGGAAATAAGATGTATTTTCAAGCTCTCTTATGTTTATACAAGTACTTCTCTTCTTGACACATACTATTAGTACCTTGATCAAGATTATACTATAGATGGTATCATGCTACATATAGTTTTAATGATTGAATTTTTTTTGCATTATGGTTAATTGTATCTAAAGGAGTGGGATGGTAATAGCATAATCCCTAGAGTGTAGATTATTGATTGTACACATACTAGGTCATTTCTTTGGATTAGCCTCAAAACTACTATTCTCACTAAGCATGAGAAGTTCTTTTAGCAACTTCTCTAATGGTTAGTATATAAACATAATATTCTATATTATGAATACCTCGATTTTTGGTCCATTGTAAGTAACCCATAAAAAATAAGGTGTGATATTGTCCAAAGGAAATATGTGCTCTCTCTTTTACGAATGTGATTGTAATATAGATGTCTGCCAACTTAATCTTTTTGGGTAAGGTCTTCTGCTATCGAGTGAAAGGTGCACTTGTTCTAGGAAAATATATAACATATAATGTAAAGTATACTCCTATCACTACTAAAAATGAAGTGTTGTCTACCAACTTGGTTGAACCATTATTGGTGGTAAATCTTGTCAAATTTACACCAGTTGTCATTCTTCTTTCTTGGCCTTCAATGTACATGTCTTATCGATCTTAGCTGACTTAATATCATAGTTTTTCTCTCAAAGCATTAAACAACATTATCACCTTTTTAAATTTTATCAATGCACAATTTTTATTTTGCAATATTTTCTATTGAAATTGATAGTGCTAGCAAAAACTATAACAAAAATGCACACTAAAGTTGAGAGTGAAGGATAAGTGAAAAAAATTAATTCATATTTTTAGGTGAGTACAATAGTTTTGCATTAGGACATAGTCATGTATCTAGTGCACAAGGAGAACACTATTCCAAAAAAGATAAAGTAACAAACTATATTCATTCCATTTGAATGAATCTATCCTTCAATGCTTGATGATTTCTTCCAAGTTGGAAGTCATTGGGTGTTATAGTGATAAGCTTCATATGTATTGCACAATGCTGAGCATTAGTCATCAAATCTACCAAAAAGGCCTCTACACTACACTATAGAGCATGAAGAAATTCTTTTATGAAGCAATCGAGTCTATCTTGATCCTATTTTGAAAACCACCTCCTACTTTCTATGCGGTGAAGGATTTAAACAATCTCATGAGAAAGTCTTGAGAAACTCACCTTAAGAATGATGACATAAAAAGAATGTTGATACTTCTTGATTTCTCTCGGGGCCACTATACTTAGTTTCCACTTGCATTTCTTATGGGGATGTTGAGGAGGATCCCTCTTCTGGTAGATTGAGGAAGCTAGGTTAGGTTGAGAAAGGGGTGGTTCGTTTGTAGGCTATGAAGTGCTATTGTCCAAGATTAAATTTGAGCCAATAGATAGTCCATGAAGCTGAATACAATACAAGGCTCTGAGAGGAAGCTTCTTCATGGCTATCTTAGACCTAGCTATCTTTCCTACATAGCAAGAGGTTTGAAATTTCAATAAATAAGATAGAAAGTGAAACCCTCTTATATAGTGCTTAAAATTAAAAGACTCATTGGCATAGATGTACTCTCTCTTTCTCTCTTAAATAATGAATTGCATCCACACAAAACACATTCTTTATCTTACTATCTTAGCTCATTTTGAACCCATTTACTACCTTCTCAAAGTCTTTTTTCTAGCCACTTGGCATTGTTTTCTTTGGCACTTGTTGAGGCATCATAACATACTCTTTTAGTGACATGACGTAATTCTATCACATCTATAACCAATTTATCAACACTTTCATTTGCTCTCTTCTTTGAGAGTTGAGCTTCATCTGCTACTACGATCATGTACCACCAAGATAGCAATTGGATAATTGGATTGCTACCATTTACCTCTCCACCATGATCAATTTTTCTTTGATATGCACCACGTGCAATCTAATGTGAATTTTCCATCCCTTGCATGGACCAAACTTCAATGCTTTCCTTTTTTGCAAAGTATGGCACATGCACCTCAAGGATATACTACAAAGGCATATATTACACATGAGTAAAAATATACTCAATAATTTATACAATTAATACACTTTTAAAATATTGATTTAGTACATACCATGTGATGCATGATAGAACTTTTGCACAATGTTTTCACCATGTTTTCGTAGAAGCTATGGAAAATATCGATAGACTCTTGCTTATCTTTATTATCGAACACCATCTTTCAAACCAAGGGTGCAAATTTTTGGAGACCAATCCAAACCTTGGCTTTGGCGAATCTTGTTCTACCTCTATTACTTCAATTAAGAATTACAATATGCAACTTTTTTACCCATTATAATCTTGTTTTACCTTTATTACTTCGATCATGAACTGTAGTATGCAACCTTTTTTTACCCATTAGAAACTTGTGGTGGCCTATGAATTGTGACATTTCCTTCCTTATTTCCTTCCTTACTAATGGGTGCTGAAAGAAACTTTATAGCCTTCACTCCTCCAAAGCAAGGGTTTTTTACTAAGTTACCATTTTTTATTGATCTCGTAGACTCATCTTTTTCAATCATTACTTGATGCTTATATAGCCCAATTTTTTATAGCACTTAGTTCACATTCCTACATGTTGCAATGGCTTATTTTTTCTGTCACATCTTGTAAGCAAAGAAAATATACTCATACACAATTTTCTTCATGATTGTAACAAACTCATGCAATGAGCAAATATAAACACAATCCATTGGAATATTGAATATGCACTTTCAAGTGAGATGTTCTTTATCATGTGTTGGGGCTTGTCACTCTTTGCTAGTTGTTCTTCTTGTCCTTTCCTTCCACCCTCTCTATTAAGCAATATAGGTAAGGATGCTTTGCATTTGTATCATTGGAGATTCCACACATGCATTTTAAAGTTTTCAAGTCTATTGTAAGATGACATTCTACTAAGTATTGACCATACTCTTCAATTGAGAGCATATTGCCACGTTCTTGATGATGGATGATATTTGGAATGCTTATGTGTATAAAGAATATCTATAGTACCTCAAATGTTTCCTTAGGGACCTCAAATGGAGCGAACCACCATACATGGCACTCTAATTGAATACTAAAGATCCTTGGGTTGCTCTTATTGAATTGTAAAGCTCTATTTATCAAAGTTACACTAACTCTTTTAAGCTTTACTCCTTTGATGACCTCACTTTCATATAATTTTATGACAAACTATAGTTTAACATTGCATTCCTCAACAACTGACATATTGTAGTATATTACCATTGCCATCTGCACCTTGTTTACATCTAGACAATAATTGTTGAGTTTGGTGAACTTCACCTCATATGCCATTTTGGTCCCAACCTTTAGAGATTCCACATCTTGAACATGCATGGGAACTCCTATCAGCTCCAAAACCTTTGCATTAAGTTGCTATCAGGACTCAATCAACCTTGAAGGTCTAGGAAGAGGCATGATTCTGTTTCTCTTCAGCAGATGACCAAACTCAATCTTCACACCCTTGAATATTTTTTATTAAGTCATTGTACTAATATCAACCCTATCACAAATGGATTGCACATCCACGATTGAGAACTTGTTTGATACATCTTTCAATGTGGACTCAATCACCTTCTAAAAATCTTCTAATAGATGATCCAAGCTCACCCTCACCTAGGTTTTCATTTTGAGTTTTCTTTCATACTTTAGTACATTGCTTCCACTAGCTATTATTAACGATTAACTCATTGATTAGCTTGTTCTTTCATTCATGCTCTTATGTTAGCTTGCTATTGATCTTTCTAAGGTAATTCACTTGTGCCTTTGTCTCCTCATATGAGATACCAATGTCATGGAGAGTGTCTTGCATTGTGACAATTTGATTATTGTGTTGAACTATAGTCTCATTTAGTTGTGCCACTTGTCATATGAGTTATTGTATATGAAGTTGATATGCAACAATTACATCATGATAATTTTTTATGGTTGCTTGGTAGGTTGTAAACACTTTGAATACTTGATCATTGAGTTGCTTAGTATAATTGAGTAATCCATTATTACCCTCACTTATATACTTTGGAAAATTTATAATTCCTAAGAAAGTTGGAGGTTTATTGGTTAAAGGATTAATTGGGTAGATTCCCTCATCAACTCACAAGTCCATGTGCTTTAATCCCATATGCTTGCAACTCTATAGAACCTAAGGGTTGTCCCTAGTATGCTAGGTCCTTTTAAACACTGGGGCATATTTGGACTCTATTAGAATATTCATCTCCTTCATTCTTGTATTCATTTTACTTATTGCTTGTGTCCCAGTTGTGTATAAGACAGAGATGCTAATGAGAATATGAGGTTTAGTATTTAAAGAGTTAGTCTAGAGAGAAGTAAAATGACACACTTATATGTTAATAGAAATAGAGCTATTGAGTTTATAGTGATTGACTAGAGAGGCACAGGTAGAGACACTAAGATAGACACATAAAGATGTTAATGAAAATAGTTGGTTTGGTGTCTATATGGAGATATGTTGGAGACGATGCATAGATATATTAATAGAAATGGAGAGCCATGCTTGGTTGTGTCAAGAGATAGAGTAGAGATGCATAAAGAGGCACACAAAGGTATTAAGGAAAAGGAGGTAACTTAGTGCAATGAGAGAGGGTAGATAGACAAACATAGATAGATTACATACAATGGTTATGGATGAGTGATTGTGAGCAAGAGAGGTGTAAACAATTCTCTATGTTAATGAAGGTTACATAATCATAGAGAAGAGGTCATACTAGATCCATGAGAGAGTGTAAATAAATGGGGAAAAAATGGCATAGAGAGTAGGGGTGTCCAAGAGTTCTCGTATTTGAGAAAATTTAATTTTACCTTTAAAAACATCTCCAAAAAATGGAAAATTTGACCACCAGGTTTTTTTTTGACCAAAATCTATCATATAAAAAATCCCAAAAATATCCTAAAAGAAAAGTTCAAAATGTTAGCTTTTTGCATTTTCGATTGAAATATCAATTACTTCATATGTACTAATCATTTTGCATTGAAAACTAGAGAGAAGGAATCTGAGCAAATCCTTTGTGGACCTAAAAAACGCAAAACAAGATTGCAAAAGTGGAGAGAGAAGAGGATTATTTTACTGTTCTTCTCTCCTCTTTTCCTTGGTTTAAGGAGGAGAGGGAGGGACTAAAAGGCCAATTTCTGAGTTCTTCACGTTTTTCCTAACAAGTTCTCTTATCTTGACTTGATTCCTAACATCTTGCAACACTTCAATGTGTAACGTGCCCGCCTGTCGGCTGACACTTTTTTAGCGGTCCATCGAGAGATAAATCTAAGCGATGCTACCCGGCACGCCCATGGAATGTTACAAGGTTTTGTTGCCTAGGGTTTTTTGAGTTCACCTCGCAATGAAAAATTTGTGGCTGGACCCACTAGGATTGACTTGAAATCTGGGTTTCTAGTGGTCAAGGTCTCCTGATAGCATTCTAGTGTCTACCAGTCCTATATATCCTACTTTACATAGAGTTATCCAAGCTGCAAAGCAGACCCGTGCCGTACTTGGTTCAAAGAGAATGGGAAATGAGAGGGATGCGCCGCTCAACCTCTCTGCCCATAGGGCATATTCCCATTCTGGTCCCCTAAGACGGCATGAATCAAGTTCTAACTTAATAATACCTAAAGGTCATTCTCTGGGACCACCCTGCCATAGGACAAACTCGTTGGAGATTCCGCCCACTCGCTTCCCTCAATAGGCGTTCTTTAGTTATCTAATTAGGTCCTATCACATTTAAGTGTGACATTTAAAATTAGCTTCCTTAATTAAGCCTTTTAAGGAACAAGGTTCGTTTGCATAATTTACAGCACATACACGAATAGAGAGCAAGCAATCATTTTGACAACCAAGTTCAAACAAATTTCTTAACTTATCTTCACATTAATCTTTGTCTCCTGTCCATACAGGAGAAATTATGTATCCCTTTTGTCCAACAGAAGTACCCGTGGTCCAAATCACATGGCACCATACTTTTCCATCCCTTATCTAGAATAGGATCTTCCAACGCCCTAGACGTTGCGCTCACAGCAGTCTACAACTCTGTTTTGGACTAGGCAAGGGATGTCTAGAGCTCCACTGACCCCAAGCGACCTAGGAGTGAGACACAACTTCCATGGTTGGCCTTTTCACCACTCGACCTTCGGCCCGTGAATCGAGCAGTGCCCTCTCGGATTGAAACATGGTGTGACCTTGGAGATGATCCACCCACGCAAAATACCCTTCCTTAATTAATCCAATTAAGAATCAAGCACAATCAAGTTATTCAGCCCTAATATCATTGTCCAAGAAACATTCCTTTATTCCCATGGTAACTTGTCATCACTGACCCCTGCCATGCATTTACCATCAAACACAAGTACTTGGAATAATCATCCAAACCACAATTCAAAAATCAGTTGATTGTAAAAGCATTTAGTGTGTTGTTTGATCAACCAACAAAACAATGGTATTCTTTTCCAAGCACTGAAAGAATAGACGTGATAACATTTCCATTGCACATTTGCTGTCCCCCTTGGGACCAAAGATTAAAATTTAGTTAACATTCCCTTCTTTCAGCTAAGGCATATGCTAAAGGTTCAAATCATGTACACATCGTAAGTCCTATCATTTTAATGCGATTTAATTAATCTAGCAAGAGAATTTATGCCTCTTCTCTAAGTGACATTTATCTTTTAGCCTTTTCCTACTGCAACATTTTATCTTGACTTTATCTTCCTTTCTCCTAAGGCAAGAAATCATGTGTTATTTATGTAAAGTTCACATAATCTCTCCATGTATATACCATCTATGTGCATCTGCGAACCTTAAACAATATTGTCCTATATAAAGATTAATCAAAGACTCATCGTTGCTTAATACTTTAGAGTCCCATATGCTGCTTATGCTATGCATGGATTCGTCACATAGCAACTAGGTGCAATTAACTTCCCTTGATACAAGCACTTTGCAAACTTCATCTTTGAATATTTGAGATGTGATTTATCCTTTTCAATGACCTATTCTAGCACGGCAAAGTGCAGAGCCTAATGTATCTCATGCGAGAATCAAAGCAAGCATCTATCAATCTGGGAATACATTACTCACAACTGGTGCCGTAGTTGAATTGATAGTGATGCCTTCGCCCGAAGCTTCGTTTTGCTGGTTGTAGAATTGCCATGTGCATGAGACATTCTTTGCTTGGGGGCCATCATCTGCAAGTAGATTCGAGAGATAAGGAAGGAATGGATTTTGAGATGGAAGAGCGTAAGAGAAGATGACTTAGTCAAAGACCAGGATAGGGGGAATTGAGCTAACTCTCTCCCTTGCAGCCTCTCGAAGTAACTCCTCTCTCTCTCTCAGCCTCTCGGGGTCTCCTTGTGCTTCCTTGTGCCTTTCATGCTTCATATTTATAGCTAAGCAAGAGAAGAAGGGTTGTGGCTGAGAGAAAGAGCACTTTGTGGAGGGAATCTTGGAAAAATCAGTGATTTAATGCTCAAATAATAAATTTTATGGTTCCATTGGCTTAGAAAGGGAGGTAAAATCTTAAGACACTTGGTTATAAATCTTTCAGATCACTCCTTTTTCTCACCGTTCAAAGTGCTGTCTACTACCTGTAAACTGCGATTGCGGCGCGCGCGATTTCACCAATCTCTTTTTTTTAAAAGAAAATACTTTTTATAAAATCTCCAAAACTAGCTAAAATATCATTTGTCCAATTTTTTTAAATATGACATCCAGTTCTAGAAATCTCCATATCTTTTTAGGATAATATCTAAAATATGATAGTTTTTTTGTCAAAAAATCTAATATTTTTGGACCATCCATACTATACACATTAACACTAGCGATTAATATGGCTCATAACTCTCGTTCACACATTGTAACTTCTGTGAAGGGTGGCTTCGATATTTTTCTCGGATTGACAAGGATCGTAGCCACCCTTCACGGAAGTTACAACGTGTGAATGAGAGTTATATATATAATCGTTAGTTATTAACGTTAGCTAGTTTTTACTTTAGTTAGTCTTTAGTTAGTAATCTTACTAACTTATTAATTGACTAACTAACTTTTAAACTAACTGACTAAGTTTTAATTGCGTGGAAATATTACAATATGTCACTGCATTAAGATCAAATAATTGAATTTCAACTTTGTCCTATCGCTTTATACCTTGCAATCTCGAGAACATCACCACCAATAGTTATCATATTCACCCTGGTAGTACATCAAGATTCTCTTTTAAAGCATCCTTCTCATATATAAAGGCCTCTAAATTTTCAGATACAAAAGCCTACTGCAAAACTCCATAAGACTGAGATATCACTTGAGATATTCTTTTGACAATAGCAGTCCACTTATCATACATAGATTTTACCAATGCATTCTTCATGGCATTCAATCTTTTTGCATGAACACTAAACCTTCAAAGTCCACTTCCAAGTCATGCAAAAGTTGCTTTTCCACCTTCAACAAAGATACCATCCTTGCATCCAAAAGAATCCTCTCTCCTTTCAACCTAGCAATCTCCTGTGCTAGCAAGTCAATCTCATTTTGAAATTTATCTTACATAGTTGCTATCCATGCAATTAGATGAAAATCAAGAACTATTAGAAGGCCTCTCCTTGTGCTAATTTAAGTTTTATGTTAGATATTCAAGATTTTATAGACTCTAGATCCTTTGTATGTTTCATGGATGAGAAGTTTGCTAGGTATCATGATATTGAAATCATGGAGATATCTAGTCCAATTTCTACAAAAGCCATAAATAGCTATTGAGAGTCTTTGTAACAAACATAGATATTGGGATTGTATAGTTTAAGCCAAGGTATACCAATGATGACTTGATTTCTTGGGTAGCATATGATACTAAGGATGTCTTTGAACTTGATGGGTTCTCAGCTATGGCATGTTGCTTTGAAATGATTACACTCTATTTCACTTTGGATGAAGGGATATGTGGGTTCAGGTCATGGCTACCATGTAGCCATCCACCGGAGCATGCTAGGTGTTGAGGCTTAAATTGCATGCTTAATCTTTGTATGCATGTAGGTGCCTTATTTACTATGTAGAACACATCTTTGAATATCATGTGAAGTCATATGAAGGGTGGATGTCTTGGTTGTAACATCTTATGTGCATATTTTCAGATCTATATTTCATATATAATCGAAATCCTTTAGGATGGTGCCTTATTGGTATTGTTCATGACTGACTCTGAAACTTTATCTCGGTCTCTTGAAAATATGATGTTATTTACTATTATTTCTTCATTCAAGAAATATGTAATCTATAATATTCAAGATAGTGACTATTTTTGGCAATTAATGATGCAACTTGAAATCTTGTACTAGTTTCTTAATAATTGAATGTCATTTTCTATCATTTTTTCATTCAAGAAATATGTAGACTAAAATGTTCAGGGTAGCATTTATGCTGTCTACAATGTTATTTGAATCTCTGTATCATTTTCCTCAATAATGTTTGTTGTTTTCTATCATTTTCTAATTCAAGAAATCTAATAGAGTATTTGGGGTAGATTTCTATTTTGGCAATTATTCTTGTTTGTGCTACGATAGAATAGGCCAATATAGAGTCTTGTTCATGATATACATAGTTAAAGAGATACCTTCGGCTCAGTAATAACATATATCATTTTAGTCATATCAAGAGTCGTGTAATTTTTGCAATATGTCTATTCTTCCTTTTAGCAATACCATTTTGCTGTGTAGTATACCTACATGTGAACTATTCGATATTGTTTTAGAAAATTATTGAATTCAGTGGAGAGGTACTCTTCCTCTCCATCTGATCTTAGGCACTTAATCTACACACCTATTTATTTCTCAATTAGATTTTTAAAATATGAAAAGTGAGAGAATACCTCGCTTTTCTCCTTCATAAAACACGCCCATACTTATATGATTATCAATAAAGATTACATAATACTTAGATCCAACCATTGATGTAGTATTCATAGAACCCCACACGTCCAAATGTAGAACATTAAGTAAATGCTTGCTTACATGTTTATCATGATGGAATGCATGCTTTGTTTATTTTCCAAATTAATATGCTTCAAAGACCTCTTGCATATTAGCCACTTTGAACTAAGGCAAACTTGTCACAATGTAACACTATCTTCTTCAATGTAGTCCCAATAACCTTTACAATAAGGAAATTGGTCAATCTAAACTTCCAAGCATTGAAGTCATGATTGTCAATCTTGTTGTTGACAAGTTGATTAAACCCCTCAAGAGATTGTGTAATAAAATCCAAAACTATGCTTTTATAAATAACTTGGTAATTGAAGTAAATTACTATTGTGTGTATTGAGCTTAGTACACAAGTATACCCTGAACAACACTTGTAATATCTAACATTCTATAAACATTGACTACCATAGCCACCACTTGAAACTTATTTGTGAAATGACAAGGCTTGTAGAGTTCTTGAAACTTGTCAGATTTGCATATGAATAGATTTTAACTCTTGAAAGGAGGCTGAAATGAGCTCAAAACAAAAATCCGACTAGATAGTCATAGACCGAATGTCTATTACAGTCCTGAAGTAGTCCAAACTCATGAAGAAAACACGCCCAATTTGAGATTGTATGAGTGAGATCTCCATAGATATAATCCATAATAGGGCTTCCTTTTAGACCCTTATGCTTGTGCCTCACATCTCCTCCTAGACACCACTCTAATACCATGAAAAGATGGGGGGAGAGAGGGAGCTTGAAACTTGCAAGACACATAATACACAGAGAATGCATATAAGATAGGAAGCTAAAAAACCCTAGTCTTTATTCTTCTTCTTCTTCTTCTTCTCCACTTTAATAGTCTAGCAAGAATATAAATAGAATACAATATATATAATATACAAAAAGTCTATAGTGTGAACATATTAACTAGAAAGATGACTAGTAAAGGGAGTGAGCCCTAAAGTGGAAGCATGGAGTGGAAGCAAGAGCTATGGTGGAGAGAGAGAGAGAGAGAGAGAGAGAGGATGTGGGGTCTTTAATAGTCATAATGTGTCATTGACTTTTTGTTTATTCAAATGTCACTGAAAGAATAAAGAATGAAGTGACAGTGATGTGCGCCTGCCACTTGGAGTGTATAGGTGTGTGGATATGCGGGTAATATTAGTGTAACTAATACACTGGTGGCTAGGCATAGGCACCTTTACCCCCAATAACCTCCCACTTAGAGGCTAATGTGCCCTTAGTGAGGAGAGAACAAGAAAAAAGTGACAAAGTATAAATGTACATAAGTACAATACAGGATGAGGAAAGACTGACATCATCTCATTCAATGCCCACATCAACTTCCTAAGGAAGGAAAAATGCTCCACTGAGAGGCTTTTAGTGAGCATATTTGCAAGATTTTGGTCAGTATAGATCTTGAAAAGCTCAAGGGACTTGTCCTCAATGACCGCTCATATAAAGTAGTAACACACCTCCATGTGCTTTGTCTTTGCATGGAAGACCGGATTCTTAGCCAACTAAATAGTCCTCATAGAATCAAAATGCAGATAGGAACCACATCAATAATGCCAAGGTCTACCACTAGATGACCGAACCAGAGAGCCTCCTTGTTGCAAGCTTCAATGGCTACAATATACTCTATCTCTGTAGTAGATAGGGCTGTACATTTGTGCACCTTGGATATCCAAGAAACAATACCTCCAACGAAAGTGAAAATATAGCTAGACGTGGACTTCCTACTATTTGCATGTCCTACATAATTAGAGTCAGTGTATCGCATGACTCCTGTATCTTAGCCACCATAACATACGCACATAGGTGCTATGGCCTTGAGGTACCTCATGATACCCTTGACGGCATCCCAACGTCATTGGCAAGGTGTATCCATATAGTGTGCCGCCACAACTTCCACGGCAAATGCTATGTTAGAACGAGTGGCTATCATGGCACACATCAAACTTCCCATTGTGAATATATAAGGGATCTTGGCAATCTCAGCCTTCTTCTCATCAGATTGCAAACAATTGGCATCATTAATTGTCACGTGAGAAGGCAAAGAATAGCCAATAGTCTTAACATCTTGTAGATGAAACTACTCAATGGCCTTTTGGATGTACTCTTTCTATGACATGTAGAGGAGCCTCTTAGAATGATCACGTGTAATGTGCATCCCAAGAATATGTGAGGCCTATTCCATGTCCTTCATCTCAAAGCTCTACTTAAGCTGACCTTGCAAGGCATCCAGGGCATCCAACTCATCATAAGCACTCCCAACAATCAATATATCATCCACATAGAGGATCAAAATCACAAGGCTACAATCATGAGCCTTCTTTGTGTATAAACATAGATCCATATCATTATGTGAATATCCCTACAAATACATAAAGGCATCGAACTTGTGATACCATTCCCTAGGTGTCTGCTTAAAGCCATAGAGAATCTTTTGTAATCTACACACTAGGTGTTTCCTACTAGGGTCTACATAGCCCTTAGGCTTCTTCACATAAATCTCATTATGCAAGTCTCCACCATGAAGAAAAGCTATCTAGACATCCATCTGATAAAGATCCAAGCCAAGTGAGCAACCAAAGCTAGTATCAAGCATAGGGTAGTCATCTCCACAACAAGAGAAAAGACTTCATCAAAGTCCACATCATGTTCCTACTTGAAGCCCTTAGTAGCCAATATAACCTTATATCCTAGCTTCTTGCAGCATCTAAGTGTACTTTTCAACTTGTATACCCACTTGCATGGCAAAATATGCTTGCCACTAGGGCAAAGGAACCAAATCCCAAGCATGATTTTTCTACAATGTCATACTGTGACTACATGGCCCTCTCCCAAGAGTGACTATCATTTGTGTGCATGGCCTCATTATAAGTAAGAGGCTCACTAGCATCTATCACCATAACATAATCCATAGAGGGCTCAAATCATGTAGACTATCATCTATCTCTAGTAGACCGCCTTAAAGTTGGATGGGGCCTATACATCTTGTGGAGCATCAAGGACCTTGGCCACTGGGGCATTAACTCTACTACGATAAGCTATCTAGCTAGATGTAATAGCAATAGACTTCTCTTGAAATATCACCTTGCATACCTCAACGACATGCTTAGGTTGCTTATGCATTTTCTCCTCATGAAAAACACCATCATGGCTACAGAGATGAACTTCTAAGCCTGTAGATCCCAAAGGTGACAACCCATCTCACCTGCATTCCCATAACCAATAAAGATGCATTTTCTAGACTTAGGATCCAACTTATTGCACTTATGAGCATATGAGGAAGGTTTTCTAGACCATACCTCCTTTGTAACCTGATAGTCAAGAGCAATACATGGAGACCAATTTATTAAATGTATGGTAATAGTAATTGTCTCATCCCAAAAATACTATGGTAAGCGTGCCTAGCTAAGCATACTTTGAACTTGCTCTTGAATCATCATATTCATGTGCTTAGCCATACCATTTTGGGGTGGGATATATGGGGCGATCAACTGATGCTTAATATCCCTCTCATCACAAAACTGTTCAAAGGCTTTAGAGGCATATTCACCCCCATTGTCCGACCTTAAGAATTTCAACCTATACCCAAAAATTTTCTTAACCAAAGCAAGTCAAGACTTTTGATTTCTGCTTTTAATAGAATATGCATAGACATTTTGCATATAGTCATCAATGAAAGTAACAAAATACTTCATGCCACCTAACAATTGGCAAGGCATGGGATCGTATACATCCAAATGAATAAGAGCCAATGGGTCACCCAGATGTGTCATACCATACTTTTTATGCATATTATGTATCTTCTTGCCATATAAAAAATGATCACAAGACTCAAAGAACTTATACTCAAGGAGCAAAAGATACTGCAATCGGGTAAGCATTTTCATTCTTTCAAGGATATATGTCCAAGCCGACGATGCCATAGAGATACATGTGGAACTATATCCACTACCAAAATATGGTGAATTGACCTAGATACAAGCAAGGGATAGAGAGTATCGAACTTAGCGCCATGTGCAATGATAAGATTCCCATGGGTAATCTTCCATGAGGAATCACCAAAAGAAACTACATAACTTGCATCATCCAAAGTGCCATAAGAGATAAGGCTCTTCTCATGAGAGCTAGTATATGATGTACATCATGAAGGGTAAACATGTAAGCTAAACCAAACTACAATGGGATATGAGTGAAAACACTCTCTCTAAGGGGTCACATGAAAGGAAGCCTTTGAATCTATTAGCCAACATTGAGTATACCCTTACAAGCATTAGTTACCTGTGAAGTATCAAGAGAAGAAGTTGCAAGTATGAAATCATCATTAGAATCAATTTGCACAATATTAATCTCTTCAATCTTAATTCTTGACTTGCTAGAGATAATGCTATCATTATCATTTTTGTCCTATACTTTACCCTTTCCATTTTCCTTGCACTTGTCTTTGCATGTTTTATGGCATTGTAGCTGAATATGTCCTGCTTTCCCACAGTAATGATAAGTCAATGAGGATTGATAGCCATGGGACTTATTGCGAGACTATTCACACGACTAAGAGTGAGATTGTTGAGAGTCTCTCCCACGATGGGCATTACCGCTCCTACCAGTATGGTCTCTAAGTGTCAAGCACCAAAATTATTTTTGTTAATCTCTTCAATTGAGAGTGCACCCTCTACATCCTGTAACTATATCCCATCAATAGGCATGTTGGTATACATAGTAGTATGAAATTTATCCTATGATTCATGCATTGTAACTAAGAGGAACAAGAAAAGAAGAGTATCCTTGAATTCAATCCCCTATGAAGACAAATGATTGATAATGGAATGAAACTCATTTAAATGAGTTGATATAGAAGTGCCCTCCTTCATGCGAAGGTCCATGAGTTGCTTCAACAGCCCAAGTACATTTGAGAGGCGGGGCTCTGTTGGTCATAGACATTGCGAATCTATTTCTATAAGTCCCAAGCAGACTGCCCATCAGAGATAACATTATATAACACCCACTTAGAGAGGGATAATATGATGGTGGATGAACATAGCTCATCTAATTCAACCCAATCCTTTGCATCGATAAGTTTAGGCTGCTTGACACCCTTATATTTCAAAGGCCTAACCTCCATTTTCTACACTAAAACTTGCTAGATTTGGGCCTTCCAATAGCTATAGTGGTGCCATCCATCTTGTCAATATTATAGATAACACTATCACTTGAGCCACCAGCCATAATGAAGGAAAAAAAGTGCACAAATTGTCAAAGCAAGTTGTTGTAATTACTATAAATAGCCCTAAAACCACTGCTAAATGAAGCTAAAAACAAGGGGTACTAATCAAACAATGAACTGTCCACAAACTTAATGTAAAGAATTGTCAAATGGAGGTGATTACTTGTATAAATAGTGCAGTAAATTGCAATTACAACATGGTGATAATGAAGTATCACCATAAGAAATCAATACCGAAGATGGACAATCACTTATATAAGACAAACTGCAATTGCCAAGAAATAGCTCCAACTAGCAGTGGAGTGAATATACAACTAGCATCGAGAACTATCAAACAAGTAATGTGTTAGATTGAGATACATCCCATAGGAATAACCATCATGCATACACTGAGTCGCATGGGTAATAGAAGAGACCAACTAAAGGCACAACTAAGCAATGTAATGGAAGCTCAACCAAGATGCATACATCACTTACAACATCATAATAGAGATAGATGCAAGCCCAAGAGGAATGTTAGATCAGCTGATTAAGCATCAATTGCATACATAAAGCATGACAAGAGCATGTACATGTCACCAAGTCCCATAGTCCCACTAGAAGACCCTCAAGCTCAACTGCATAACCAAAATGCTCAATGTAATACCCAAGTGTCAAGTAATGGCTCCCACTGAAACAAAAGTTGAATGCTTGACAAGCAAACACAGCTCAAAATATCATGTGGAAGGCATCCATACGTCCAAGATCCAAGTAGCATATATCCAGGAGCATCCAAGTCAAGATGGTTAGCAAAGCATCCATTGTAGTATTTGAGGCAATGACTAATAGACCAATGTCACTGTCCAAAGCTCCATAATAAGGGTCGAAGCGGATTTATACTGCACTTGGTTCAAGGAGAATGGAAAACGAGAGGGATGCGAAGCTCGACCTCTCTGCCTGTAAGGCATAGTCCCATTCCGTTCCCCTAAAATAGTATAAATCGGGACTCTAGCTCTCTAGATTCTAGGTCATTGTTACCTTGCTGTCAATTCCTTCGAGAAAAGTTCCTGACCAACCGGGACCACCCCTTCGTAGGACGGACCCAAGGTCACATCCACCACACTTTCCTTGGGTTGCTTTAGTTATCTAATTACCTACCACATTTAGTTTGACAAGCAAAAACAGCTTCTTTAATTAACCAATTAATCACTGGTACCTTCACGTAACTTAGGCACTAACGCAGAAAAACAATGTCAAGCAAGTTCCTTTTCAACATTTGATCTTTATTTATCAGTCCTTGGAATACATCATATAATCCGCCCGAAGGCTATTCCGCTCGAAGGCTATTCTAGCAATACTCAGGGATCACTATTCCAAGTTTTGCCTGTTGACTAGTATGCGGGCCTCGAGATTCCAACTCGAGTCACGTCGGCCTCTTGTGCAGGATCCGGAGGTAAGGGATTTACGGCCAGAGCCCCCATTCGCACCCAGGCGTCCTCCTGCTCCAAGTAGCAACCATGGAGAGAGCTCACGCAGTAGGTTCGGTTCACGTACCCGCCACGGCTTACAACCCCCTTGGATAGGGTCAGGCAGACAGTCGGAGGTAACTGATGCTGCCTCTCCCTCTAGGCTTTCAACCTAAAGCATTAGTTATTTTCCAGCATTAGTTTCTTGAGCAAAGAAGAACAAATACTGCTCCTAAGCGTACAAACACAAGCACTCCAGTGGTCCTTTATACAGCCAACTGCTAAGGTGTGAATCCTTTTCTCCGAATATATCCAACGTTCGATCCGAGATCAATCGCGACTTGGAAAAATCCCAAGGGTTTCGTAAGCTGAGTTGCTTGTTTACCCTCTTTCCTTGGGTTAGGGTTTATACCCTGTTAACCTAAATTGTCAATACTTTAGGCTTCCATATATTATGGTTAATAAATCCTGGACAACCCCGTTGTCCTCACTTGATTGGTCAATTTCTTGCTAGGCAATTCATAATTACCCTAACTTGGCAAATCAGCCCCAAGGAAGGGTAGCAAGATGACTACTCATCCTCTAGAAAATTAGACTTGTACTTAGAACTTGCCAACCTTGTTCTAAGGAGTGGCAATACTATTTTGTGATTTAGACACACAACCATGTGACGTTGCAACTTGTTGCACAAGATAGGTGTCAGTATATCACTTGTAGGATTATATATTTCTTCGTATGGTCTTTCTTGATCAAGAATACCATTGATCAAGATAAGGGCTTGGGAGTCCTCTTGACCCAACCCAACCCTAACCCTACTAGGCCGATAACGTATTGGCCCTAGCGTTCCTAATTTCCTTGTGGAAGTCTAGCATTTGGTCAATTGATCCTTAGGGTGAGAACCCTAGATCATTCTTGCATGGGCGTTTAGCTAACCCTAACATTCTGTGAATGTGGGTAGGACCTTTGAGATCAGAAATATTAGGTTGGCATCCTAAGTGCGATACTAGGCAGAATTTTAACGTAACTTAAACCTACCTAGCACTTTGAGGTGATCGTCATTTGCAATCTAATCGTACCTTTATGATTTTCATGCAGATTACTTAGTTGCTCTAACCAACCCATGATTTAAGATGATCTTTCTATTAAAGATACAAATACGTTCTTCTAAATTTGCAAGTACTTCCCCTAAAAGAGGTAAGTAACTAGAAGATAGGTGAGATGCATCATTCCATGCGAGTATGCAACTTCAAACCATAGACCTTCTGCTTTTATGCAACTTAGATATCATTCTTTTCCTTGCCCTATACTATAATGATTGACATTCAGAGCTAACTCGTATAAACCCTACGTTGATGCAACGGAGTCAAAGCTTTAATACTTTTAATGAAGATGCATTCAAACTTTGATAAAGTACTCCATGCATCAGCGAATGCCATGAGTCCATCATTGACTTGATCCTTCGTTTAGCACTTGACCCAACCTAAAATGTAATTATCATCGCATGCAATTTGCAAGGTACATAAATCCTTTCCATGCATTGCAACTATTCGGACATCATTTAATGTTCATCTATGATTACCTTAATCACGAGACACAACCAAGAATTTAACTACATAAATACGTTATGACTTATATGTCCTATCCCTTGCGAGATGCAACAAGGATGCCTTTGCACAATTCCGTATTTTTACTTATGCTTCATGCGTTCAGGATTGCATCTTGAGCACGGAAGTGCAAGCAATTGCAAATGCACGACATGCAACTAAATTTTGTAAATCGGGCGAGCAAATAAAATTTCCAAATGTATTTAAACTTGCCTATGAGAATTAAAGACATTCTTAATGCATCCTTTCATGCGGGAATGTTATCGGAACCTGAGCATTAAGAATCGGGGCATTTTCCACTCGCGTACTCGAGGTAGAAGCTCCCGCATGTGCTCCTCTCATCTTTTGTTTAGGGGCCATTGATGCAGTAAATTTCGCTTCAGCAACTCTCCTTTGGTTCACTTACACGTTTTGAAGACACTCCATCCGAGATTCTCCTCCTCCGCACAGGAAATGGGGCCTTGTAGTCGCGGTTTTTAAAACTCGAGGGAGGCACGGGTGAATAAGGCCTATGGAAGCCTTAATGGAAGCTTCTAATAGAAGCTTCTAAGCTTCTGTCCACAGGCTGATGATGTGGAGAGAGAAAATGATTGGGAAGATTATGAGGATGGAGGTGAAGATGATGATGATGATGGTGGTGAGGACGGCGGGCACAGTAGGCAGGCGGCGGCGGAAGGCCTGGTGGTGGTAGCAAGCGGCAGCTTCCACAGGGCAACGGCGGGTAGCATGATTTGCTTCTCCTTCCTTCTAAGCTTGAGAGGGGGGGTCATATAGATTGAAGGGGGGGGATAGCCACACACGTGGCAAGTTGCATGTCTCCTCCCCCCATGCTCTCCTACTCCACACTCAAGCTCCTCTCACACACCCTCTCCCCCGCCATGCAACGGCTGAAGGGGAGGGGAGTTTTAATTTAAAAAAATTGCACAAATTCATTATCTTTTTGCCCCAAGAAGGGGTGTTCCTGCGGAGACCTACGGTGGCTCGCGGTTTTCAAGCCACAACTTCCTATACGCAACACGGAGCTGGAGTTTGCTATTGCGTGAGGGTGGAGCACTTAGCCAAAGGTTTTTCCATTGCAGAAGATTATTTTGAACCACTTTTGCATGAGATTTTGGGTCTTCAATATTTCGTAGCAGAAATATTACACCCTAATAACTTCCACACCCCATAACTCAATGCATTGTAGCTTGAGTTGCTACCAACATAACTACTCTATCTAACCCAAAGGCTAGATCCACAAAGATTACCTTTTTGTCATGCCGATCACATAGACCTCATCTGATATACAAGTTTGGACACCCAACAAATATCTGTGCTCACACATGGCTTCTCCTTATAATGGGGGTCTCACAACTTAGAGCACCATAGATACCTTGTGAGAGTTGGGCATTAAGCATATGTAATATCTAGCCCTAGTCACATTAAGGAACCTCCTTCTTAATACACTCGAATATTAGCCCAAATCCACAATTAAGTTATGCACCTATCCATGAGAATCCCTTGTAGAAAAATCTTTAATCTTACACAAACTTTATCTTTGGCCTTTTATGGGATATCTTTGTAAAAATCTATATATCCAATGCCACAAGGTTATGTAAATGGAACGATTTCTACCGTATTGATAGTATGATATTATGCTAAAATAAACAAAATATTTATATGAAAAATGAAGCACTGTCTAAAAAGTGAAGATCTTCAATTAAGGATCTCATTTCTGACATTATGATCTTGCACAATCAATTAAGTTATTTCAAATGTGTTACTAATGATAGATGGAATCGTAAATGGTACTGATGTATGTATCAAAATTTTTTTAGATTTCTTCAATCGGAATACCCTCAATGGCTGCCCTAACTCCCACGGACCTATGAGAAAGAGAGAAAGTTCCTAGTCCAACAAGTCGAGCCCCTTGAGTTTAATGACTAAGGAATGAAGGCAGAGATAAGTTTTGAAACCTTGATTGAGCATACATCTAAGGCTTACAAGAGAAGCATGACTGTAGTGGAAACAATGGTGTTGTGATAAGGCTATCTTTGAGTATGATGTGACATGGAGTCAAATCAAAGCAATAACCCAAAGACTACACTTGTCTCTTGCATATCAAACTCTCAAAATAAACGAGTTATTCAACCTCAAGCAACAAGGGCTAACTCTTGAAGGATATTATTCTTGCTTTTTTACAATATAGAAGTATGCATCTCACATGTCCATGAGTTGGAAGTTATGAGATGCACTAACCTAGAAGATGCCTTGATGAGGACATAACCACTAGTATCGTAATACAATAGGTTCAATAGGTCTCCTTATGTCAAAATATCTTGAGTGAATTATACAACAAGTAAACTTTAATTAGGATTGTGTAAAACTTGCCAATACTCCCCAAAATTGTAGCAACAATAACAACAACAATAACAAGAATTGAAATAATGAGCTATGTTGCTTCAAATGCAACCAACTAGTCTACTTATGCACTCAATGTTCCAACAAATGAATGAATGCCTATACTAACGTTGTAATCCTCTTAGGGAAGGAAACTTCAATAATTGAGGACATAGATGTGGGGCAAGGCATGGAGCTAGACCAAGGGCTAGATAGGGAGGAGAGCAAGGAGCAGGGTGTGTAGCTAGAGCCCATGTTTATGCTATTGCAAGAAATGAACTGGATCCATCTCTCAAAGAAAAATTTAAAAGAGGATTTATTCATACGAACCGAGGCACTACACAACTACTTTTTGTCATCCAAAAACATCAAGGTATTTCTTTTCAAATCCTAATCAACTGTGGAGCTACTCATTCATTTATTTCTCCAAAATATGCAAAAAGGCTAAAGTTAAATCATGCATCCTCTAGGAAACTCATCATAGAACTAGCAAACAAGAGGGAAAATATGTCAACTATCCATTAGAAATGTCTAGTTTCAATTAGGGGTAGAGAACACCACATAAATTTTTTTAGTAATGCCCTTAGGAATTTAGGAATGAACTTGTTAGCACCCAATTAAGCAAAGCAAGGAAGGTCAGGTCATGTTCAATGACCTATTTGGAAAAATGGTCCAATCACAAGGGAAATTAGGCAAATGAAAGATTCAGTTAGCTAAGGCTAGTTGAATCTCAAAGAGATTAAGGAAATGATTTCTTGTCTACTTAGTCAAACTCAACAAGGTAGACAAGAAGTTTGTAGAGTCTTCTTGCAACTAGTTCAACTCTAGAGACTAACTCGATCTCATTGTCCACGTCCCTTTCAAGATGTAACTCTGTTAGCTCCCTGAGAAAGACATCAGTGAATTCACTTAACCATGAAGGATACAAAGCATGATATAGAAGTTGTGGAATGTTATGGAAACTTTACAACACTTTTGTATTTGTCCACTACTATAACTTTTGCATACGATATCGGATTCATGTATTTTATAGTTAGAAATAAAGACTATGATGAGAGCTATAGATTTGAGCACTCATAGATTTGATTCTATATAGTTTTCAATTCTTTATTTTACATAGACTAAAACTATTTTAATTCGGATAGTAAATAGTAAATTCATAATGCATATTTGATGCTTTGTGGTTGGGTGGACACTATTTTGGTATACCTAAATGGTATGGTTATGCTTTGGGATGCTATTTGTATTTTTTAAAGCTTGATTAGCTCAATTTTGTAGAGGTTTATTCTTGTCATAACAATTTGGACAACAAGCATACAATAGTGAGCTTCATGTGTTGAATGCCTATTGTGCCTACATGGTAATTTGGATATCGTACATGTTTATGGTGTTGTCTAGCATTGATGTATGAGCCTAGATATGGTTATGATATTATTTGGGTCTTGGATTTGAGCTACATTTGATATACTTGGGCTTTGATTAGTTTCTCTCATCTTGCATGCTTACTCACTCATGGGTATTAAAGCTTCGTTGGACACTTATGCCCTCGAATGTATCTTTGATGTGCTTGGGCTTCTCGAATGCTTTGATGTATATATCTTAAGCTTTGCTTTCTCATTTTGTATTCTTGATTTTCTTTTAAAGGGAGAGACTTATACTTGGCAGAGCTTGATCCTTTGAGACAGTGGAACTCTTGGTTCATGTATATGCTCTCCTATATGCTATTGGATGTAGTTACTCCCGCTTGTGAATTGATTTGATTCTATATGCTTTGGACATCGACACTTATCTCTATCAACATTTTATCAGTGATGTATATACTTATGTAATGTATGATTTATTAACACTTTGAGTTTGTGACAATCTTTAGTACTAATGGTCTATGCTTAGTCACTGCTTGTTATATTCTTTGTATCTCGGTTTTGCCACTCAAATATCCCTAGTAATGGGAGCTTCCTTTCCTAGCTATTTTTCCATAGTTGGATTGACATATACTACTATCTTTATTTCAATATTTCCATAATGATAGTTTTTAGAATTGTCTTGAAGAGCAAACATCATACTTTGACAGTCTATTGCTTGCAGTTGATAAACAACTCTTATTAAGGACTAAAATGATTGGCTTTTTTGTTGTTTTTATGGTTTTTTGGATACTAAATGATTGATTTTATGGTGAAATTGATGGGTTTGAATGTTTTCTGAAATGTTTTGAAGTGTTTTGGGATGTATTGCATATATTTGAGAAGCTCATAATGATTTTTGGTTGAGTTTAATGTTATGTTAGGGTCTATGCTATGTTTGTTTGGTTCTAATATGCATGTTTTACCTCCTATTTTGGTCTACTTTATTTTTTTTTGAGATGTTGAGATTGTGTATTGTTTGGTTTGAGTGTGATTAAATATGTGATGAATGGTGCTTGATGGTTTGAATTGGTTTTGGTTTGAGCTATATAGTTTTTATGCTTTTTGTTGACCTTTTGTAGTGGTCTATTGAGTGTTTGTATATATTCTATTTGTTGTCTATTTGTTTCAATGAGTATTCTTTGGGATGAATGTTTAGCTTGGAAAATTTTTATAATCTTAGAAAGAAGAATGGAAGTCCTTTATAGCTCAAAGAAGTGAAGATGTAGCTATTACAACTTGGAAGTGAAGATTGAAGTGATAGTGACAATAATGAGCTCTGAAAGGTCACTATAGTGTCTCTTGTGTCTCTTTAGATCAAGCATACCTCTTAAGAGGTGTATCCACAACCAAGAGAGGATTGAGTATTATTGTATTTTATTAGATGAGGATTATGATGTATGAGTGATTGAGAGCATATGTGAGAGAGACATTGAGCAAAAGATTGTCAATTTTCTATGTCAAAACATTATATCTATGAGAGATTGTGAGAATTGAAGAAATAAAACTTTGAATCATAAATAATGAAGCTTATGTGATCATTTTTCATTCAATATTGAGTATTCATTTATGTTTATTTCATTTGTACTTGGTGGATATGAAGATTTGTTGTGATAAATCTATGGGAGATTCATTCTATGATGTTGCATAGAGAATTCATATTCTTGGTGTTCTTTTTCTTCATGTGGTTTCTTGAAGCATGAAGAACAAGCTTGTTGGTGTGATAAGATAGATTTTATTACAGTATTTTCCCCATTTTTGGGTGCTCTCTAGAGAGCTCCATATTTTGATATGCAATCAAGGACCTCATTAGGCACCACACAATGACAACGATAAACTTTAACCATGCCTTTTCTATACAAGACACCAACTATTAATGAAAGGTAAAGTGCTTGTTGTTGCTGAGTCTTTCTCTTTTTGGACTTAAAAAGAGTTTCCACTAGGTTGTCTATGGATAGATAATGTATGATAGATGCATACCACAATAGGATTGAGATTACATCAAAATCCTACATAGATCCTCTTGCAATCATTGATATTAGCCCACTCTTCCTTAGCCTCACCAAAATCTACTAAACATTCAATAATTCCCTCCAATTTTAGTGGCTTGCTTCGAATCTCATAGTCAAACTCTTGCAAAGAGACTAATCACTTAGCTTGGTAATTAGGTTGTTGAAGCTTGTTCAACAACAGTAGGCATAATCCCTCAACCTTGGTAAGAGACGCCACATTTTTATAAAGAATATAGTGTCCAAACTTTTTGGTGGCAAATACCATAGGTAAGTAAACCTCTAAATAGCTATGATGAAGTTGTAAAACACAAACTTCCATCTTGCAAAAGCAATCAGATGATAAAGCTATGCCTACCAAATCTAGGATAGACAACAACTGACACTATGCATTGTTGTAGCCATGAAGATATAGAATACCTTACCCTCTTGGTAGTTTTTAACACTAGCATTTTGGATAATTCCATCTTAACATCCTCAAATGCCACTTTACATGGTTTTGTCCATTCAAAAACATGGCTATGCGACAAAAGATTCATTAGAGACAATGAGTACTTAGCTAATGCGTTAATGAGTCGAGAATAATAGCTTGCACACAAAACAAAGCTATGAACCTCACGAATAGGAATCCTTAAGGTCCAATTAGAGAGTCTTAGAAATCACAGAAAAGCCCTTAAGAAATTGTACTTTACAAGAATATCTAGTCCAGTGGAAGGATTTCTTGAAAGAATATGAGACCTAGGAAGAGGAATCTATCCTCAAAAGGGATCACCTCAAGTCTCTCCTAAGATATCCATATCTTGATTTCTCTAAGGAAAAGAGAATGTAGCATATTCAATTTTTGCCATCAATCATGTATGATTGTATCTTAGTTTTACCTCACATGTAAACCATTGAAATTCTCTCCCCACCCCCACCCACACACATTCTCAAATTAGCTTAAATTAATTTATTTTACTTGATTTTTTATTTATTTGACTTTAAAGATTTTTTAATGATTACCTTTCAAATTCTTTCCTTTTCTTTGCAAATATTTTTTTCTAGTGTTCCACTTCAACTACTATGACTCCACATAAGTGCATTAACATCATGGGACTTCATTCACCCCTAATGTCAAAAATACCATCATTGATATGATGCATATTTAGTAGTTTAATTAAAAAAATTAGATAAATCATATTATTCAAAAATTAAGCTTTAAATTTTTCTTAGACTAAAAGTAAAATTATCTTCCCATTGTAAATTTTCAATTAATGTTAAATTTACTAAATTACTAGATCTTTAGTAGTAAAATGTATTCAAAAGTATCAAAAACTAATAATTTAGAGTTTAAAAATAAAATTACCTTACTTAAATAGCACAAAATTTGAATTAATCAATAGCAATGATAATGAATCCTAGATAAATAAAAATAATAACTAAATTTCATTAAAGTTAAAATTTAATTTTTATCAAAATATTAGCTTAATTAGTAACAAGGATTAAATAATATTTTTTTAAATATTTGAATGCTATACATTTATCAAAAGATTAAAATTACTTTTTTGGGATTATTAGACTCTTAAGAAAACTTTTTGTTCAAAACTTCATTAAAATAATTAAATAACATTAGTTTTTAAATAAATATTAGCTTAAAATTATTTTTAATGAATTTCTCATATTACAAACGCCTTCTCTATAATTTATTCATATATGATATGTAAATCATTTAGTTTATTTTTTAAAATAAATCAAAACTTTATCAAAACACCTTAGGAGTAGAAATACATCCATTCACATGCATATATACTAAACTAAAGTCATGAGTCGATTATTATTTTGAATGGAAGTTATTAAGATTCCATTGGAAAATATGCTTTAGACATTGTTTGGAAAGGATTGTTTTATTCAATTATTTTTCTTATATATTAATTTTGATTGAATCGAAATCTTGAAAATGGTTCTAATGGCATCAATGTCTATGATAGTGAGATGTGAATTTGAAAAGATGAGGGAAGAGAGAGGGAACTTGAGCTCTTGCAAGACACATAACACATAGAGAATGCACATATATAGAAAGTTGAAAATCGTAGTCTTTCTTATTCTTCTTCTTCTCTACTA
The DNA here is from genome assembly GCF_053477565.2 of Lygodium microphyllum. Taxonomy (NCBI): domain Eukaryota; kingdom Viridiplantae; phylum Streptophyta; class Polypodiopsida; order Schizaeales; family Lygodiaceae; genus Lygodium; species Lygodium microphyllum. The sequence goes on from NC_141157.1 coordinate 70,526,528, forward strand.
TAACAGTCTACCAAGAATACGAGAGAGTACAACATACATAGTATACAAGTTGTCCATAATGTGAACACACTAAGTAAAAAAGATAACTAGATAGATATCCCATAATCGGGTATGTGGACTAATTGATATCTAGATGTAAAGTATCACTGGAATGATATGTAGATGTAGGTACCAACCACGTTAGTGATATGAATGCATAAACAGTCATCCAAGTACATGAGTGTTAGCTTGTGTTGAGCTTGGCATCTCAACATTTCCCCTCAAGCTCAACTTCATGAAATGTACTCCAAGTAAGCTTTCTACTCCTAGGGCTTTGGTGAAAATATCTACAACTTGCTCCTCTATGCTCACATATATGAGATCAATGTTACAAGCTAAGACCTGCTCTCTAATGAAATGGTAATGAACCTAAATGTTTTTCATAGGTGTATGAAATACAGGGTTCCTCACTAATTGTATACTGCTCATATTGACATAATAAATGATAACTCTCTTGTCTATTTGTAAAAGAGAGGAGTGGGGAGAGAGAAAGAGGAGAAAGAAGACTGCAGAAAAAGAGAGAAAGAGAGTGATGAGGAGAGGGAGACTAGAAATGGGGAGAGAAAGACACAAAGAGAAAGAAGACAGCCATGAAAGCTGGAGAGAGGGAGAGAAGATGAAGGAGACTTATTATTATAATCTGGTGGTCCAAATATCAAGTCCCTTACATCTTATATGCCTGCTAGTGTAGCAAGTATTTTCCTCCATTATTTTATTCCCACATTCCCCATCTCTTACATTCCATCAACACCCAAAGGTTTTTTCCCTCAAAACAAAATGGGCACTTATTACAAAATATGGCAGGGCAAGGCAAGGCAGTCCAAAGTACTACTCTGCTACATGATCACAATGGGGTTATTCAATAAATCATGTGGGGGGTTATGTATGTATATTGTGTCATGGATACAATATAATGTATGCGCATGATTGGGGAATAAGAAAAATCCAAATTTGACCCATATTCAGTTAGGAATTGAGTGCTACATACAATGGATAGCATGTTGTCTACTATAGGACTAAATCTACAATAACTTTTGATAGATAACTCCCATCGGGGAGTTTGTCACATAAAAACAGAGCTTACTTTGAGTGCTTTCAGCCCATGTATGGCATTAAATGATTCCCATAATTTAGAATCAAATCTGGTTGAAAATAGAGAGCTATCTGTAGGCTGTCTAAATTGGGACAGGCTACCCATTGACTACATTTTAGCCAAGTTAGTATCCATAAGATGAGGGAACTCTTCCATAATTGAAGTTGGTCACCAAGAGGCCTCTTCAAGGAGTAATCCTTGCCATTTGATCAAGTATTCCATGATTGATCTTGAGTGCATCTTCTTTTTTGCCTTTGGAAGCTATTGGATCGGTCTTCTTGCTCTTTTCCCTTTAGTTGAATCTCCAACCACTTAGAGAAATTGGCATTAAGTGTGTCCATGGTGGCTCTCATTTGACACATTTCCATCATCATCTCAGCATGATTTTCTGTGTTTCTTGCTATGCGTGCAAGTATAGCCTCTTGTCTTTCCAAAATAGCCTCATGTCTTTGATTATGCCTTGTCTCATGCCTGCATAGAGTCTCATTAACGACACCGAGGCTTCCAATGTCATGATGATACTCTTCGTAATTTGTCACAGGGCTATTCTCTATCAGTGGTTCTCATGTACCCTTGATTTGTTGCTGAACATCTTCATTGGCCTTGGTTTTCCCCCTATTCCCTGCCATGGTTAGGTGCAGTCCCGTTAGACCACCTGTCACTATTTTGCAAGTAACTTGAGCTAGGAATCTCCGATTGATGTACTTTTTTGTTCAAGTCTAAGCAAGGATGGCCTCTTTGAATTGAGCATGAGCATGTGCTCCCTAGGTTTATACAAAAAAATTTGTAATAGGGAAAGTATTGCTATACTGTGTAGTCCAGTGCCCTGTCTATACCTGTAGGAGGCCTGTTTTGACTTGTAAGTATATTGTAGGGCCCAACTAGATCTCAAATCTAATCAAGGCCCTTATTATGACCTGTGGGCATGCTGCAAGACCTGCATCTCATTCCCTGGGAGTAGTAAACTTTTGTAAATGCAAGTAAATCGCTTATAGCACCCTGCGGCAGTCAAGAAAGGGATTGCAAGGAATCAACTTGTCAATGCATGACTGAAAGGTTATCCCACATGGCGTAATACATTGCCCAACCATCAAAATTCATTGTTTGCAACCTTATTTTAGCATTGAGCATGTCATAAACATCTCCTAGCATAATTCTCCCATGCATAGGCATCTCTCATAAATTCCAAGCATCATATTCACTTCCATTGACTGCATATGTATTCTCATGTCTGCAAATACATCCTCAATAGTATTTTCCATACATTTTCAGCCAATAATACATCCATACATTAGTGCCAATTCAATATCTCAATTCTTCAAGTGGTTACATGCACCTGCAAGCAACTTCGGGCTCCGGATCACCAAGAGGTGGGCAAAGTTCCCCCCAAGCCGAGTTGTGCACCCATTCAGGGTCTTTGATGGCAAGGGGGTCACCCCTCTTTTTTCTTGCCACCTCGCTTGGCATCGGGCTTTTCCTTCTCCCATCACCTCTTCTCGTCCACCTAGTCTTCTCCATCAATAGTGTTGTCCTTTGACCTGTTCATGCTCCTTTGTGCTTATGTGTGGTAGCTTCTGATATGACACGATAGCATGGTGTTGTGTCTTTTTGCATGTGATGATCACCCTATTTTGAGGTTGGTCTGATACGGCACAATAGGAATACATTCCAGGTCATGCAAGTATCTCTTCGCATTGTATCAGCTTTGTAATTATGCTTCTTCAAAATGTCAAGTGAGAACCCACCATGTCACCCTCCACAGTTGGGAAAGGTAAAAGAAGGCTTAAATCCACACATTGTCTAGGGAGTTAGTTGCCTTAGAAGTTTCAGCTCCATCTCATGTGTCAGTGACAAGTCTTGTGACTACAAAGAAGGCTTCAAAAAAGGGAAAATCTTTTGTGAGAAACCCAGGCCTCACTCAGATTACAGAGGTCAAAGCCTCAGAGAGACTTCTAGAATCCTTATTGAAAACAATATTGACTTGTCCTTCTTTGCAACAACTAGGGAGATTTTCAATCTAGAGTGGATCTTGATCAAGTTGTGAACTACTCGAAATTTGTAGGGAAGACTTTATAGAATTTGAAGATTTGGCATATCCTATTGTTCAATTGGACTCCAAGGATTATGTTCACACTCCTATTGGGAGGTCAGCCACATTGAGAAGTCTTCCTTCACCAGAAATGTGGTTATCATTCTCTTGTAGATTCTATGCATCTGAGTTATGCGCTTTACACCCAAAAAAATGCAAGCTTATGCTTAAGTTTGCTGCATTTATTGCATTTGCTCTTGTGAAGTACCCCATCCCTGATGAAAATCTTAAGGACACCTCAAAATTGTCTAGTTGTTGTCTTCTTAAAGAGTTAGCAAATGATGTGGATGTTGAGGAGCAAGTAGACCCATAGATGAAAGCATCAATTGCAAAAGACCTAGATGTTGCTCAATTTAAAGCAGAGACAATAATTGAAGATAGCAATGCAAAGATTGATGAAGTATCTTATGCCCCTTCCAACCTCATTGATCCATAAAATCAAACAGTAATGCTTTCTTTTGTTTTTGTGAAACCACATACATATTTTCATTTTTTTCTCTGACTTCTAGTTTCACAGTTGGAGATTGTAGATGAGGATAATTTCTTGGGAAGACGAAAAGGATCAAGAATTGGTGGTAGTTCCCTAAAGGATGTTTCACTTGGGCATTACATATCAAGGATTGATCCCAATGTTCTATTGGTTTTGCATAGCACTTTCTAGAAGGAGGCCTCATGGCCAATTTTCTGTGTCAAAGCACATACAAGGCTCCTTGGGTACTTAGGTTTGCAGTACAATGCGCACAAACTCATGTTCCTAGAAAAGACAGCAGCCATCCAAATATTTGGTTATGGTCCCAACTTCTCTGCCTCCAGGGTTGGATACTTCCTAGCATTCTCATCTTTTACTTTAGCAGCAAATAAAACAAATATCAAGTCCATAGTTGGATACAAGAGAAGAAAATTTTTACATTATAGAGGAAAAATGCCTGAGGAGGATGAGGATGTAAAGGCTCTTGAAAGCTAGCCATGTATAAATTATTTTGAAAATAGTATGGGTATTCTCGATTCAATCACAATTTGTTGTGTTCTTCAGTCTTTGAAGTTGTCTTCGAAAAAGCCAATTGAATAACTCCTTAAGGGCATTGGTTTTAAATACTCCTTCTCCACATCTAGTGCTCCGAAAGAAACACGTACGTGCTTGGTAGTGATATTTCTCCATACCTTGGCTACTGTAAGTTGCTAGGGGCCCTTGCTCTTCCACAAAATAAGGCTCGTTAACAAGAAGAATATGTTGTGACAACCCATAAAAGCAAAAAAACTGTTTGAATAGTCAAAACTTATTTTCAAAGCACAGAGACTCAAATTTATGTCTATCTTACCAAGCAAAAAGTAATATCATTTTCTCCCCAAGCTTCCTTGATTGCCTAAACAAGATTTACAATTGAACGTTTGTACTCTTCCAAATAATTGGATGTTATCTTTTGTTCCCTGTGTACTTTTAAAAATATGTCAAGATGTCTCCAAATCTCCATTTGTAGGAATGCCGCTCGTGGTGTACTAGCCATATTTGTTGTGATTGCACACAACTCTCTCCGGTACTCCCACAATGCACTCATTTGTTTACATGTATGATTTCCTAGAAATTGTCTAGCTTTTGCACCCCCTATAGAGACTTCTGCTAAGACATCTCTTTTTTTCCTTGAGGCTATTGGATCCTTTCTCAAGTGAACTTGACCTCCATGAAAACTCATTTTTGAGAGCAAAGCCTCACATTTATCAATGCAATCATCTGATAAAGATACTAGTTTTATTGAATATGCATAGTGAAGATGTAACCTAAGCAACTCATCAATTATTATAATCTCTGCGTGCAATGTACAAAAATGAATGTTCCTTAAAGAGATTGAAAGAATAGGATCCCATAATACATCCACATTTTTGAACTTGCTCAAATCAATGGAGTTCCTAGTCGGGACTCTTCTTGCTGGCCGCAAAGTACTCCATTCTTTGGATCCCAAACTCTACATGCAATGAATATAAGGATATTTTGCATTGGCCCCATTATTTACTCCAAGCATACATTTGATAGTTTTCAAGTCAGCACTCATATGCCACTCAACATTAAAACTACCAATACCATTGACTATTAACATTTTCCCTTCACTTTGAGACTTTATAATATTAGGAATACCTGTATGAGAGAACAACCATTTTAGGATTTCATGATGTTCAATTGGTACTTGGGCCGCAACAATCCACTAATGTTCCATCTCGGATTGTATCTTAAATTGTTGTTCTTGTCCCCTACCATTACTATAATCCAATGCCCTATTCATGATACAAATGCTGACTCTTTCTATCTTTTGTCCCTTTTGAATCTGTGCTTCATCAAATTTTAGTGCAAACTTCAAAATACCATCATACTCTTGAATAGTAAATTTATATGTATAGACCACTGTAATTTGGAATCTTTTTAAGATCAATCGAAATATTATTAAATGTGTTGTATTCAAAAAAATTATTTGTTTTATGCTTTTCATAGGGCATAGATCCTTCTACATGAATATACTCCCCAAAGACATTTGAAATCCTACAATTCATGACTGTCCTAGCAATTTAAACTGTAAAAGGCCGAGGCAAACCAAATGCACTTATCATATGACATCTAAGGTTTGTAAACCACAATTTTGAGAGAGAACAATAACCTTTACGGGCTGATACCCATATTATCACATGTCTCCACTATTTCATTTGGTTTGACTGTTCCTTTCAAATCTTTCACTAACTCTTTCATAGTGTGGCTTCTCAAGTCTACATTTTCAGGTGTCGCAAGACTTAGTTTCCTTTTTTTTACCTGACTACACAAGCCCATTATTATTTTTAGTTGTATTTTTATCTCTCTAAATCCCATTGGAGTTTTCTTCAAGTGTAGTAATTTTTCTTACAATGACTTGTTAGAACTCTCTAGAATATCATTATTGTTCGTCAGCTTAGAAATAGTTTTTTGTGCCGATGTTAATGATTCCTTCATTTCATGTATATGTTCTCTAAATGCATAAGATGCAGAATATAACCTCATACAATAGCCAAGCATCCCATCACAATCATCTCCAATGTATTGTATGAAGTCATGAATATTGTAAAAAGGAGGATGTTTACTTGTAGAAAGGTCTGGTGGATAAATATGTCCATCCATCCATAAGTCTATATGCTTCTTTCCTTGTAATCGTAACCTGTTAACTTCATCCTTGTCCAACAATGCTCAATGGTGTATACTCCTCCAAGATGAATAAACAAGATCTAGTTGAATAGTAAGTTTATACTTGCATGGTGGGGCTGTGCTTGTGTTGTTAGAAGAGGTACTGGTAAACATTTTGGTGGAGAACCCTTAACGAGGCAACAATGTCATAGAGAAGGAAAAAGAATAAAGGTGTATAAAATGAACATCGAGGAACAAACGAGTGTCTTTTGGTGTGAAAATTCAAAAATAAAAAATTTTGCAAGTTCCAAGAGATTAAGATTGAAAAGGTGACCCTTAACGTCCATTAAAGAACGAAGATATTTAATGGTCGATCTCTTCAATGAATCATATACTCTCTTATTAATCACATACAGGTAGCCAAATTTGGAGGGTTTTTTCTTTCAAAACCTCCTCTAATTAGCAACTTAATCGTTTTCTTACAAGTGACTTTTTTGAAGCATTTTTGGCTCTAATGTTAGCATTTATATCCATTTTGTAGGGATTACAGGTTAAAACAAGGTGTTTGAAGCCTTTTACAAGAGTTTTCCAAATTTGGTAGGGTATTTTGGGGTCTACTTAGCTTGGATACAAGTCTTGCAAGATTAATTTCAGTGTTACATATCAAATAGTCATTGTTGCAAGGTTTAGAGACCTTATAGAGGGTTCACAAGTGGTTTGAGAACTCAAAAATAGAATTTGCAACTTCCTATATGCTTCTATATAGTTACAAAAAATTGTCCCATAATTGGCTATTGATTTTTTGTCATAGACTTTTTTCATGCTCATCTTGAGGTAGTTCTAAGCTTCAATTTGAACCAAAAACTAGGTCAATGGGAGTTCCCTATCAAAAGTTATATCCGAAACAATGACGACATGTCTATTTGGATTGCACTCTAAAATGGTAGAAAACAAGGGTAAAGGTAAGGCTGATGAGGACATGTAATAGAAAATTAGAGATTCTAGGGATCCTAATGTTAGAAATACTCATGCAGGTGATTATGAGGAGGATTCATACGAATGGGAGCCTATAATACATCGAATAAAAATAGCATGAGACAAGACATTGAGTTAGACATAACAAATTGCAAGATACTATACATAAGCTTGGAAATCAAACTCAATCCTCTCTTGATAAGCTCATTACTCAAATTACAAGATGGATGGACTTCCAAATGCAAGATAAGGAGAAAGAGAGGCAAGAGAAAGAGAAGAGATTGAGCATCCGAATCAAGTTGAGTCCTCTATTGACAAACTTGTTGCTCAAATTGGAAAATTGATGGAATTCCAAATGAAAGAAAAGGAGAAGGAGAAGGAGCCATAGGTCAATGTAGATAAAGTGTTAGGTCCATTATGCAATGCAAATTCCAATGTTAACTCTTAAGGAATCCTAGGGAAGATTCCCAATACCAAGTATGAGATAGGTGAGGCTTCTCATAGGAACACTAACCCTCGAGGAAGTTAATATATATATGCCCTCTACATCACGTGCGTTCAAGGCCTATTTATAAATATCCTTATCTATGAAATTTTCATGCATAACCCTTTTCTATTCAATCTGTAAATAACCCCTTTATATTACACCCTTTTGTATGTAAAAAATATATAAAAATGGTATTTTAAAAATACCTTATCTTGAACCCACATGATGCACACATATATTCAAAAGTAACTTACCCAAGCACTGACCATTTGGGCAATGCAAGTGGAGGTGGTCTCTTTGCTACTAGAGTACCCATTCTAGGTGCTAGATCTCAACCCCCTTTTAGCAAGAACTGCTCTAACAATAGTGGCTTTGGTGGTACACGTAATGATCAAGGTGGGCAAACAAATGATTAGCCCCATGGTGGATAGCCAAATTAGGGGGATAAGATCATACTATCCAAATATAATGGCCAATCATCCTCTAGGCCTTGAAGAGTGGCTTTACAAATTGGAGGATTACTTTGCATATTTCCTAGGGTTGATGATCAAACGATCCACTTTGCCACCATACACCTAGAGGGTATTTTTCATACTTGATGGCAAAACATGAAGAAGGAAAACCATCAAGTGGGCACTTGGGAGGATTTTAAGATTCTCATGATGGTGTAGGTCTTTGTTTCCTCAATGCAAAAAGAAAAGCTTGCTAGACTTTGGTATGGCCTAGAGCAAAGAAGTCTTTTTGTGAAGAATACAATAATCAATTTTTGAACCTTATTATGTATATGGAGTTCAATGTGATGATGCCAAACTTCACACATACATACATGATTTGGAGCCCTATCTTTTAGCTAATAAGATGGCACAATCCCTTGTAAGTTTTTTTGGAGCTATTGAATTGGTTGAAAGGTACTCCAATGAAGTATCAAAGAGAGCCATCATTTCAATCTTCTTATGAATAGTAAAGGACTACTATAAAACAAGGCTAATTTGGGGGAAATTGTGATGGAGTTAATATGCCTAATACTAGCCCTAAAGTGTAAATATACCCATTCATTAATGCTACTAAACTAAGAGATGATTCTACGACTACAAATGGTAATAAAGTAGGAAAACAACATTCTAAATTGAAACCAACTTCTACTATTTCTCCAAATAATGATAATGGATCTCTATAAGGATCAAAAGAAAAAAAAAAGCTTTACGTGTGGATAAAAGTATTCACCAAGCCATGCTTCTAAGTATATCTATCGCAACACCAGAGTCAACAATATGATTGTCCTTGTAGATTTGGAGTATGAATTAGTGCATGAAGATGATATTGTGGATCGATTTTATGACCCAATGGATGCTTTGGATGATACCTATCCTTTTGTAAGGTGCCTGCCCATTGGCTGTCCTAGCATGCTTTTACCAATCTATCGAGAAACGAATCTAAGTGTCGCTGCCCGGCACTCCCATGGAATGTTCCAAGTTCGATCGTCTGGGGTTTCTCGAATCCACCTTGCAACGGAACATTCACGACCGAACCCACTAGGATCGACCTGAAATTTGGGCTCCCCGAGGTCTCCTAACGACATTCTAGCGTCAGATCCTAGACATCATACTTTACACAGAGATATCCATTCCATAATTGGTTCAAAGAGAATGGGAAATGAGAGGGACGCGTTGCTCAACCTCTTTGCCCGTAGGGCATAGTCCCATTTCGGCCCCATAAAACAGCATGAATCACATTCTAATCTAACAATACCTAAAGGTCGAACGATGGTAAAATCTTGTGAGAAGCCTCCCACTGCTCTAGGACCACCCTGCCCTAGGACAGACCTGTCGGGGATTCTGCCCACTCGCTTCCCTTAATAGCTTTAGTTTTCTAATTAGGTCCTACCACATTTATGTGTGACACTTAAAGTCAGCTTCATTAATTAAGCCTTTTAGGGAACATGGTTCGTTCACATAACTTATTGCACAAACACGAAAATAGAGCAAGCAATCTATTGACAAACAAGTTCCTTAACTTATCTTCAAGCTAATCTTTGTCTCCCATCCATACAGGAGAAATTATGTATCCCTTCTGTCCAACAAAAGTATCCCTTCTGCCCTGCAGAAGTAATTGGTCCAAATCACATGCCACCATAAATTCAATCCTTTATCTAGAATAGGATCTCCCAACATGCCCAGATGTTGGGGGCCACGTAGGTCTTCAAATCCATTCTAGACCTAGCAAGGGGTTTCTAGAGCTCCACCTAACCCACAAGCTGTCTAGGAGCGAAACATCATTCCCATGGTTGGCCTTTTCACCACTCAACCTCCGGCCCATGAATCGAGCAGTGCCCTCTCGAGTTAATCTGCGGTGCAATCATGGAGGTGATCCGACGATGCAATATATCCTTCCTTAATTAAATCCTTTAAGAATCCAACACAACAAGGCATTCAGCCCTAACATCAGTTTCTAGGAAAACATTTCTTTATCCCCATGGAAACTTGTTAGACCCTTGCCATGCATTTAGCATAAATCACAAGCACTTGGAACAATCATCCAAACAACAAACTAACAACCAGTTGAATGTAAAAGCATTTAGGATGTTGTTCAATCAACCAACAAAAAAAACCAATTGTATTATTCCCAAACAATGCAAGAATAGTCGCGATAATAATTCCATCGCTTATCTTCTTCTCCTTGGGATCAAAGAGCGATTCTATGTAAAATTTACTTAACTCTTGTATGCACAATTTTTAATGTCATGATTATGCCATTCATAACCCTAACCAATTCTTCCTTGTTATTGTTCTATCAACGAATAATCCAAATGCAACTAGGTACAATTAACTTTTCTTAATATAAGCACTTTGCAAGCTTGATCTTTTGAATACATGAGATAACATTTATCCCTTCCGATGACCTATACTCATGCATCATAGTATGGGGCCTAACGTATCTCATACAAGAATCAAAAAAAGCATCTATCAATTTGGAAATACATAATTTACGACCGAAATCGCAGTTGGATTTACAGTGATGCCTTTGCCCAAAGTTTTGTTACTGGTTGTGGGATTGCCATTCGCACATGACATTCTTCTCTTGGGGGCTATCATCCGCAAGTAGACTCAAGAGATTAAAAAGGCAGAATAGATTCGAGATGGGAGAGCATAAGAGAAGATGGGTAAGTCGAGGATTGAAATATAGGGAATTGAGCTAACTCTCTTCCTTGCAGCCTCTCGAGGTGACTCTTCTCTCTCTCTCTCTCTCTCTCTCTCTCTCTCTCTCTCTCTCTCTCTCTCTCTCTCTCTCTCTCTCTCTCTCTCTCTCTTTCAAGCTCTCTCTCACAATCTCTTGGAGGGGTATCCTTCTCTCTACCTCTCTCTCGCAGCCTCTCGAGGTCTCCTTATGCCTCTTGTGCCTCCCTATGCCTCATATTTATAGTGAATTAGAGAAGAGGCTTGTGGTTGAGAAGAGGAGCTCTTTGTCGGGAGGGGGATCTTGGAAAGATCAATGATCTGATGCTCAGATCATAAATCAGATGGTTCCATTAGCTCCGAAAGGGGGGTAAAAACCCAAGACTCTTGATTAGAAAGCTCTTAGTTTACTCCTTCTTCTTTTCTCTATTTGAAGTGTTGTTTTCGATCTGTAGAGTGCGATTGTAGTGCGGCGATTTTGCAAATCCTTCTCTTTATTTTTCCTTTTGATAAAATCTCTAAAACTAACTAAAACATCACTTGTCTTTTCTTTTAAATGATATCCAATTCTAAAAATATCCATTTCTTTTTAGGATAATATCTAAAATATTCTAGTCTTGTCCAAAAATCTAATATTTTTAGACCATCCTTACTGTACACATTAAAATTAGTGATTAATATAGCTCATCCCTTTTGTTTACATTGTAACCTCCATGAAGGGTGGCTATGGTCCTTGTCAATCCGAGAAAAATCTCAAGTTTACGACTCTCAATTTTTTAACATATATTTTAATTAAATAAAAATCCTTAACTTTATTAACGCTAGTTAGTTTCTTTTTACTTTAGTTAGTAATCTTACTAACTTATCAATTGACTAACTAACTTTTGAACTAACCAACTAACTTTTATTGTGTGGAAATATTACATCCTCCTCCCCTTAGAGAAATCGAGATGTCCTCATCTTGAGAGAAACCAGGGTATCATTATGGAACTTGTGGATTATGGGACCATCACGCTTCCGCTGTGCTACTTTGATTACTCATAGGCATGTGGTCTTTTGAAACAACAACCTATTTTATTTGATATATCAGAGTCTTGATTATAACATAAAATTTATTGTAGTTTCATCTCATGGATATCTTCTAGGTTTTTCCTAAGCACCTGGTATATTCTAGATCACTGGACCTTGTAAAAATTCATTTCTTGTAAGCTCAAGTTCTCTTCGAGTTCTATTGGGACAATCGATGTAGTTATGTCCAATGTTGTGGCACTCGGAGCATTGGTATTTAGGGTACTTTGGACATTCCCTTTTGAAATGACCTAACTCCTTGCAATAGAAACATTGCAAAACTTTATCACTTGTATCATAAGATTCTTGGTTGTCTTTGATAGGATTTTCTTCTTTAGACCAAACTATCCTAGGATCCTTTTAGCAGATTGGAGTGGTCCTTTATCTTGAAAACTATGTTCCCAGATTGTCCTCTTCTTAGTTTGGGACTGAGCTCCATGGATAATTGACTTTGCTTGTAATATTAATGAATACTTCCAAGCTTCGACACTCTGGTAAGACTCAATCTATATTAGTTGAGAAGGAACAACTAAATAAAAATTCATTGCAATTTATAACTGTCAGTCCTTGCCAGTATATCTCTAATCATTTACAAGTTCTAGGCTCAAAATAGATGCAACTCATATTACTCACATTAATTGTAGTTACAAGAGTAATGTTTATTCCAATACAAGTTGTATTTCATGTCGACAAAATTTCTAGGATTTCTAATCATCCTGAAGAGGTGTTGTAGGTTCCAGGTCTTTGTCTTCATCTGATTGCTCTATATATACATAGACTGCACCTGTGTAGCTTCGTTTCCTTGGAGGCTCAATGCCTTCTGGACTTAGATCAGGGCAGTCCGCTTGGATGTGTCCTAGATCATTACAATGGAAGCATTGATGGTAGGGACATCTCCTACGGATGTGCCCTATCTCTCCACACGTATGGCATCTCTTACCGGGATTTCGGGAGTCATCTTTGCTACAATTTCCCGATTTAAGTTCTTGGACAATTGGATTCGCTTGGATTAATGCATCTTGCAAGTCCGTTGGATGCATTGCTTCAAGAGGGTGGTTTAGAGGAGCGTTTAGGCCATGGAAAAACTTGGATACTTGTTGCTGCACAATATCCACAGGTGGCGCATATTTTAGTAGGGTTACAAACTTTGAGTAGTAAGCTTCCAAGGTTAATTTCTAGCTGCTTGAGCTTGAAAAATTCATTCATCCTCAAAGTCTGGTAGGTTGGCGGAAGGTATCGTCCACGTACAGCATCTTTTAGTAGAGCCCAAGTGACAGCGCCTTCGAAAATACCTTGATCCTTGCACCATTGCTTTCACCTTAACTGAGTCTGGCCAACTAGCTTAAGTTTGGCTATCATTGCTTGATTGGTAGAAACAATTCCCGAAGCAGAGAAATAATCACCCATTGACTCAATCCATATCTCCATCTCAGCTACGACGTCTATTCCTTCTCCATCAAACTCGGGTGCCTTAATTTGCTTAAGAAGAAATTTCTTCTCTTGCATGTTAGCATTTATGGGTGAAGGAGGTGCTCGACAATCAAGTCATGCCACTTAGGTTACTTTGTTTAGAATATGCATACAAACTTTACATCAATCTCGCATTATTACAAAGTTTTTCTTTGATACCAACTGTAAGGTGCTCGCCCATCGGCTGTCCAAGCATGCTTTTAGCGGTCTATCAAGAAACGAATATAAGCATCACTTCCTAGCACTCCCATGGAATGTTTTGAGTTTGGTCATCTAGGGTTTCCCAAATCCACCTCACAACATAACATTCACGATCGAACCCACTACGATCGACTTGAAATTTGGGCTCCTAGTGGCCAAGGTCTCCTAACGACATTCTAGGGTGGGATCCTGGACATCCTACTTTACGCAGAGATACCCAAGCCAAAGCAGACCCATGCCGCAATTGATTCAAAGAGAATGGGGAATAAGAGGGATGCGTTGCTCAACCTCTCTACCCGTAGGGCATAGTCCCATTCTGATCCCCTAAAACGGCATGAATCAGATTCTAACCTAACAATACCTAAATGTCAAACAATAGTAAAATCTTGTGAGAAGCCTCCCAGTTCTCTAGGACCACCCTTTCGTAGGATAGACCCACCATCGGGGGTTCTGCCCACCCACTTCCCTTAATAGCTTTAGTTTTCTAATTAGTCCTACCACATTTATGTGTGACACTTAAAAGTGAGCTTCATTAATTAAGCCTTTTAGGGAACATGGTTCGTTCGCATAACTTATAGCACAAATACGAAAATAGAGCAAGCAATCTATTGACAAACAAGTTCAAACAAGTTCCTTAACTTATCTTCAAGTTAATCTTTGTCTCCCGCCCATACAAGAGAAATTATGTACCCTTTCTGTCCAAGAGAAGTATCCCTTCTACCCTGCAGAAGTAACTGGTCCAAATCACATGGCACCACAAATTCACTCCTTTATCTAGAATAGGATCTCCCAACATGCCCAGACGTTGGGGGCCACAGAAGTCTTCAACTCCATTCTAGACCTAGCAAGGGGTGTCCAGAGCTCCACCTGACCCACAAGTTGTCTAGGAGCGAAACATCATTCCCGCTGGTTGGCCTTTTCACCACTAGACCTTCGTCCCATGAATCGAGCAGTGCCCTCTCGGGTTAATCCACGGTGCGGTCATAGAGGTGATCCAACCGTGCAATATATCCTTCCTTAATTAAATCCTTTAAGAATCTAGCACAACAAGGCATTTAGCCCTAATATCAGTTTCTAGAAAAACATTCCTTTATCCCCATGGCAACTTGTCATCACAGACCCTTGACATGCATTTAGCATAAATCACAAGCACTTGGAACAATCATCCAAACAACAAACTAACAACCAGTTGAATGTAAAAGCATTTAGGATGTTGTTTAATCAACCAACAAAAAAAAACCAATTGTATTCTTCCTAAACAATGCAAGAATAGTCACGATAATAATTCCATCGCATATCTGCTCTTCCCCTTGGGATCAAAGAGCGATTCTATGTAAATTTTACTTAACTCTTGTAAGCACAATTTTTAATGTCATGATTATGCCAGCCATAACCCCTAACCAATTCTTCCTTGTAATTGCTCTATCAACGAATAAGCCATATGCAACTAGGTGCAATTAACTTTTTTTAATACATGTACTTTACAAGCTCGATCTTTTGAATACATGAGATAAAATTTATCCCTTCCGACGACCTATACTCGTGCATCATAGTATGGGGCCTAACGTATCTCATACGAGAATCAAAACAAGCATCTATCAATTTGGAAATGCATTACTTACAACCGGAACCGCAGTTGGATTAACAGTGATGCCTTTGCCCGAAGCTTCATTGCTAGTTGTGGGATTGCCATCTGCATGTGACATTCTTCGCTTGGGGGCCATCATCTGCAAGTAGAATCAAGAGATTAAGAATGCGGAATATATTCAAAATGGGAGAGCGTGAGAGAATACGGGTAAGTCGAGGATCGAAATAGAGGAAATTGAGCTAACTCTCTTTCTTGCAGCCTCTCAGGGTGACTCTTCTCTCTCTCTCTCTCTCTCTCTCTCTCTCTCTCTCTCTCTCTCTCAGTTGTATCACAGTTTGTCTCATAGGCCAGTTTTGGTCTTTAGAAGACATTAATATAACTTTCTTTCTCTCTCTCTCTCTCTCTCTCTCTCTCTCTCTCTCTCTCTCTCTCTCTCTCTCTCTCTCTCTCTCTCTCTCTCTCTCTCTCTCTCTCTCTCTCTCTCTCTCTCTCTCTCTCTCTCTCTCTCTCTCTCTCTCTCTCTCTCTCTCTCTCTCTCTCTCAAGCTCTCTCTCACAATCTCTTGGAGGTGTATCCTTCTCTCTACCTCTCTCTCGCAGCCTCTCGGGGTCTCCTTATGCCTCTTGTGCCTCCCCGTGCCTCATATTTATAGTGAATTA
The DNA here is from genome assembly GCF_053477565.2 of Lygodium microphyllum. Lineage (NCBI taxonomy): Eukaryota > Viridiplantae > Streptophyta > Polypodiopsida > Schizaeales > Lygodiaceae > Lygodium > Lygodium microphyllum. The sequence goes on from NC_141157.1 coordinate 70,542,509, forward strand.
GAGAAGTGGCTTGTGGCTGAGAAGAGGAGCTCTTTGTGGAGGGGGATCTTGGAAAGACCAGTGATCTCATACTCAAATCATAAATCTGATGGTTCCATTGGCTTCGAAAGGGGGGTAAAACTCCAAAACTCTAAATTAGAAAGCTCTCAGTTTACCCCTTCTTCTTTTCTCTATTTGAAGTGTTGTTTTCTATCTGTAGACTGCAATTGCAGCGCGCGCGATTTTGCAAATCCCTCTCTTTATTTTTTCTTTTGATAAAATCTCCAAAACTAACTAGAAAATCACTTGTCTTTTCTTTTAAATGACATCCAGTTCTAGAAATCTCCATTTGTTTTTAGGATAATATCTAAAATATTCTAGTCTTGTTCAAAAATCTAATATTTTTAGACCATCCTTACTATACACATTAACATAGCTCATCTCTCTTGTTCATGTTGTGACTTCCGTGAAGGGTGGCTATGGTCCTTGTCAATCCGAGAAAAATCTCGGATTTACGACTCTCGATTTTTAATATATATTTTATTTAAATAAAAATACTTAACTTTATTAACGTTAGTTATTTTTTTAACTTTAGTTAGTAATCTTACTAACTTATTAATTGACTAACCAACTTTTGAACTAACCAACTAACTTTTATTGGGTGGAAATATCACACCTTTTGATTTGAGTGGATGATAGATTGTTATTGGATTAATCTCTATTTAAAAATTTTTCTATTGGATGATAGATTTTTATTGGATTAATATCTATTTAAATAAATTTTTATCATGGATTCTTCAAGTATAACATTTGGTTGAAGAGTAGCTAAATTGACTTTGTTGTTGCATAAGGAAAATTGGTGGATTATTAAATCCAAGGGAGAGAAGAAGAGTCGTTAGACTTTTCTACAAAAAATTATGTCAAAATTTTGGGAAAGGGTCGACATGTCAGTTAAAGGGGGAGGGGAAGTACAAAAAAAGTCCAAGTTATTATTGGATATTTTTTTAGTTGAAGTGGAGAAGAGGGCCACGTTGATACTCCATTTTATTGTTAAAAAATATCAAGGGGAGAGTACATATAACTCTCCCATTTTTAGTAAAACAATCAATTGGGGAAGAGTGTAATTTATGTGAGATAGAGAGAAGGGGTTTCGTTTGTTAAAAAAACCCATATACATATAAATAAACAAATAAATAAATATATAAAAGAATTGGGAGGGGGTTGAGTGTTGGGGTCCCTAGAGTGAAAAAGAGGGGGAGGAGAGTACTAACATGTGTTTTTTTTTTGGGGGGGAGGGGGGGGAGAGTACCTTAATAGTAGGATATGTGTGTATATATAAATAAATAAATAGAGAGAGAGAGAGAGAGAGATTAACATATAATAAATATATAATGTAACGTGTCCACTAGTATCATCCCGGACACGTCTTAGCAGTCCATCGGAAAGGATGTCTAGAAAACTCCGCCCGGCACTCCCATGGAATGTTACGGGTTTTGCGATCTAGGTCTTCCCGCGTCTGCCACGTAGCGGAAGTATCCTGGCCGTTCCCACTTAGGATCGACCGGAATTAGGGTTTTCCTGATTGGTCAATAGCTAACAGCTACTACTAGCATCAAACCCGAGTGAACTACTTTACGCAGAAACGCCAGGTCCGAAGCGGATTCACGTTGCACTTGGTTCAAGGAGAATGGGAAACGAGAGGGATGCAAGGCTCAACCTCTCTGCCCATAAGGCATAGTCCCATTCCGTTCCCCTAAAACAGCGTAAATCGGGTACGACGTAACTCTAGGTCATCGCTCTCGTTATTCATTTTGATGATGATGATCATCCCGCTTTTCTTCGAGATTTTTGAGAAAAATTCCCGGCTAACCGAGACCACCCAACCATAGGACGGGCCCATGGCCCATCCTCCGCACTTTCCTCGGTTTGTTTTAGTTATGTAATTATCTAACACATTATTTTGACATATAACAATCAGCTTCTTTAATTAATCCTGTTAAGCACCGGTTCCTTCACGTAATCTTATCACGTGACATAGAAAAACAATATCAAGCAAGTTCTTTTTTTTTAACATTTCATCATTTTATCTTTGAAATACAAGGAGTTCCGCCCATAGGCTTGTCCATAATCTGCCCGAAGGCTATCCAGTAATCCCCAGGGATCACTATTCCAAGCTTCCTCCCGTAAACTAGTATGCGGACCTCGAGATCCAATCCCGAGTCACGTTAGCCTCTTGTGCAGAACCCAGAAGGCGAGGGATTTACGGCCAGAGCCCCCCTGGCACCCAAGCGTCCTCCTGCTCCAAGTAGAACTCAACGGAGAGACCTCTCGCGGCGGGTTTAGTCCACGTTCTCGGCGCGGTCAACAACCCCCTTGGTTAGGGTCAGGCAGGCAGTCGGGGGTAACTGAAGCTGCCTCTCCCTTCAGGCCTTCAACCTGAAGCATTAGATATCTTACAAGCTGTTTTGTATGTCAATCATTTGGAGTTGCGCATAGATGACATGTTCCAGAGTTACTCCTCCAAAGTGGCTACTTGCCCTGATAATTCTTGGCATTCCATGATTGATTCTGTGGTCCTGAATCAAAGACAGAACACAGCTCCTACCTATGTATAGAGCACTAACCAACTGAGGGTGGATCTCTTAGCTTATCTTTCCAAAAATAATCCATTTGCTTCTACCTTTTTTGATGCCTATCAGAGAAGATCTATCTTAGGTCCTTCTGTTCCTACCCTACTGTATTACCAACAAATGGCTCACCGTTATGATATATATCTTTCCCTCTATCAAACCAATTTCACAACCATCTTACCCCTTCTTTTCCAACCTCAATCTTTTCCTCAAATTCCCATATTTACATATTGCTCTTTTATCGAAGATAGAGTATTTTCCCCTTCTCCACCATGTCCTTCTCCATCCATTCATGTACCTTCTACCTTTCCTTTTTATCAATTAACACACTTTATAAGTGATTCCCTAAAATTTTCAGCCACTCCTTCTTTAAATTATTCCTCCTTTTATGATTCCACTTCCATCTCCTGCCACTTTTATTTATTCCACTTCCATCTCCTGCCACTTCTATCTCTCATCCACCTCAGTTGGTTAGTGAATATGACGGGTCTGATCATCAGATTTCCAGAAGAAGGGAATGGAGCTCCAATGATTCTCTTACAAGACCTCAGATAAACTGGCCAATAATTCTAGGAGATTGGACAACTGCCAATCAAGCATACCAGAACTATATTCATTTTGCTCACCAATATTCACAGTCTCTAGATCCTTCGGTGAGATTGACAGCTCATTTTGCTTGGTATCTAGTATACATGCATAGGCATTCCCATAATGATCAAAAGGCCATTCCAAAACTTTGTATGAATGTCAATGTGAACATTGACTCCCACCAGTTGGATGTCTTGTATTTTCATGCCTTATGTCTCCCTAGCAGATACCTTGTCTTGCTAGAAAGGATGTGCTGCTTGCAGTTTTTTCAGAATCCTCCCAAGACATTTGTAGATGAATCCTTCTCCATGGATCGATTCCGAAACCACCAAGCTTTTAAAAGGGATTATCTTCATTGATGCCTTTGCCATGTATTTTGGAAGAATTTTAATGATATATCTCTTTTTGGAGGTGTCCTTCAGATGGTTGTGTTAGTGTTTGTGTATATGTTGTCTTAATTGTATGTGATGAGTTCGTGTTGGTTGCGAATATTTATTCGAGAGCTATTTTCAAAAGATTGCTGGTCGATGAAAAGCCTATGGTGGATAGCTTAAGAGAACCTCTTATATCCCCCTTTACAAATTTGTAATGGTTTTTAAATGATTAATCAGATGACTTCATGCATAATGAAGTTTTCCTTTAGTAGTATTTTTCCTATCAGATACAGGTGATAAGTTGGGGTCGTGTTTTGGCAAGATTATTGAAGATCTGAAGGAAGATCCAAATTGAGCTCTTCAGTGAACTTATATTCTTCTTTTCCTTAGGTCGCAAGTACGCTTCCTTTCTAAGTGTGGGGATATGTTGAGAGTGAAAAAAGACTGAATTTTTGACTGGTTTTTGTTATTTTTGAGGTCTGAATGATTGATTTTTGGTGGATTTAGAGTGATGTATGATTGTTAATTGAAGTATTTGAGTGTTTTGTATTATATTGATTATGTTTTGGAAGTTCATGATGATTTTCAGTGGAGATATGAGATTCTGTGATGTCCTTATAGGTTCTGATTAGTTCTGTATACCTTCTATATAGCTTCTATTTTGTTCCGATTGTCTTCTGTATGAAGCATGGATTGATGATTGATAAAGATTGAGATCTTTTGAAAGCTTATTGAATAGTTTTTTAGAGTTTGAAATGGTTTTAGTATGAGTTATGAGGTTTTGATGACCTTCTGTAACCTTCTGTAGATCTTCTGTAGAGCTTCTATCTCTGCTCTGTCTCTGCTCTGTAACTGTACTGTAGCTGTTCTGGTACTGTACTGTAACTGTTCTATAGACCTTCTGTAAGTGTTCTGTAGAATGTATGTGTGATTTTGGAAAAGTTTTCTAACCTTTGGAAAGGATGAATCTAAGTTCAAAAGAGCTAAAACAAGTGGAAGAAACAGCTACTGAAGACTGAAGAGAAGACTAAGTGACAGTGACAGTAGTGAGCTGTGAAAAGACACTGTAGTGGCTCTGGTGACTCTTCATATCAGATATATCTCTTGGGAGGTGCATCCACGACCTAAGAAGGATTATTGAGGGTTATTATGAGAGTATTGTAGTGAGGATATGATGTATTATTGATAGAGAGTCAGAGATAGTCAAATCTATCAAAACAGTGTGATTGTATATGAGAGATTAAGAAAGAGAACTATGAAGATATTGAAGATGAATACTATGTGATGTATTTCCATTCAAAGATGGTGTATTCTTTGTGTTCTTTGTTCTATTGATGGATTTTGTGAAGATGTTGAAGATTATGGTTGATTCTATCAAATCCGTGGGAGAAATCTACTATGATGCTGCGTGAAGAATTGTTGTTTTCTTTGTTTTGATGATCAAAAGAATGAAATAAAAGCTTGTTGATGTTACAAGATAGATTTTCTTGCAAGATAATTCTCTTTTCCTTAGTGTTCCTGTTGGGGCTCCACCCCCCTCCATCATCATCACCCTCATCACTCATCATCATGCTCATCTTTAGGTTCATCGTCACAAAAGGTACGTTGATCATCAACTAATTAGTCCCCCGAAAGGCAAGATGTTCAATCGAATTTGATTTGACAAGGGAAGAAAGATCAAACACAACATGCAAAACATGATTCGAATTAGATTGAGCTCCATAAAACTTACACGTGTCACCAAAAAGAGCACTTGGTAAGGGAAGGGGGGGTTGTCGAGCACGTCATAGGCTATAAAAGCCTTAACCCATACACCGTAAAGGCTACTTACTATTCACTATTATTTTCTAAGCATTGCATTTCTAAGCACAAAGAGAGAGAGAGAGAGAGAGAGAGAGAGAGAGAGAGAGAGAGAGAGAGAGAGAGAGAGAAAGAGAGAGAGAGAGAGAGATTGCTCTTACTTTCGCTTGTGTGTTTCCACTCAGGCTCTCTACCTTTCTAAAGTGCCTTGTAATCAATGGTTTCAAATTGAAAAACAAGTGCAAGGGAGATGCCTCAAAGTAAAAACCATGCTTTGACCCTGAGGCTGGCATTGTAAGTATGTTTTAATAAGAAACATCTTGAGTAATTGATCAATAGTATCCACAACATACACATCTCTTTCACAAAACATTATGTACATGGTCTTATGCTCAAAGTTCTAGCATGATTCCAAAGGGCATCATCAAGTGGTCAAATATGCATGGGATGCCCTATGGGGCAAACCCAAGTTGTCAAATTGAAACATTTTGGAATCAAACCCACATCTTGATTAGATGAAATGTTTCATCGAGGTAAAATGTTGGTTTTTACCTTGAGGGTGGACAAAGGTCATGTTATTTTCAAGCTTCAACTAGCAAGTTGATGTAACTACTCAAGTCTGTGCTTTCATTGAGGTAAAATGTTGGCTTTTACCTCAAGGGTGGACAAGGGTTATGTTATTTTCAAGCTTCAACTAGCAAGTTGATGTAACTACTCTAGTCTATGTAGAATGCAAACTATGGAATATTTAGGACCCACTTCCTACCTTGAAAATGGGATTCCATTCATTTTTCTCATTTATTGCTTATCTAAAATATTCCAACTCAATCTTTCAATTATCCACTTCTAAGTAAGTCTATACTAGTCGCAAATGGATTTCTGAATGCTATATTAACCCATATAGAGAGGAAAATGCTTGATCCTTTGCTAACAATCAATATATGCCCTATCCACTAAAACTATATATAAACCAAAAGCCAAGAGTGTGTAGATTCCTTTACACTAGTAGACAAATCCATCTCTTATTATTGTTATCCCAAGGAAATGGGATAGCAAGAAGAAAGCTCACAAACTCAATGGAAGCTTATCATAGCCTCCATCTCCTTTGTTGTAGTCTGGACAATAGCAATGGAGCTTAAATTTGCTCCAATACAAGCGTGTGCTCTACTTGATTCATGGTCTTCAAGCCCATCCATCATACTCCCATAATCAAGAAAATAATAGAAGCAAGAGAAATAAGGCTTAAGACACGAACGGAGATACATCTCACACAACCTTTCTTACATTCACAAGCTCACACCCTCACTAGCTCAAGCAATGGAGGAGAAAAAAGAAGAAAAGGTAGAGAGAAAGAGCTCTCATTAGTTTGCACACACAATCATCACTTGTTTCATTCATTTTAGGGTTCTCTTTTAGGCTTCCACCATTCAAACCCTTTCTCTTTTCGTGTACATATTTACAATGCCCAAGACTATGTGACATGCTTGTGAGATTTTACAAAGTGTAAGGATCTCAAAATTCATGTTGCATGGGATTCTCAAATTTTCATGGGACTTAAATAGAAATGTACACTTTCTAAATGCACATCCTAAAATATTTTTCAAAACATTACACATCACATTTTAGGCTCTTGCTTGGACTTTGGCTACTAGCTCGAGCCATTTTGGTCTCTTCTTCTCAATTTCTTTCTCTGATTTTGTTGTTCATCATTTCATTCAACAAGTTCCATTTGTCAATATTCTCATTTGTGTAATATTCTGCCTCAATATGCATATTCTTTTGCATTAAAGATATTTAGACGCGTTTGAATGAGATACATCAATGGAAGATCATTATGGGAACAAAATCTTAAGTTGATTCAGATGTATAAATGTTTGTTGTCATCTAAATACCTAACAATGGTTATATGAATAGATTTCCTATTTGCAATCTCCTCTTTTCATTCCAATATACCCACTTATTTGAACTTGTCTCTCCATGCTAGATCATTTTGGGTTATGTTTTCCTTTTACTTTGATACTCTATTTAATTAGCCTTTAAATCATCTAACTCACACAAGTAAGTGATTCTAAAGTTTTCATCAAGAAACTTCCCAATAATGGTTATATGCATCTTCCATCCAAACTCCCCATGTCCTTCAACAATCTCAAACTACATTTACTAGACTTGCCTTGTAGTGCTAGGTCTCTTTGTCTTATGTTGCACTCTATCTTAGTGTGTTACAACAATATACCATTGATACTCAATCCACTTTGCATTTGAAGGTTCCACATAGCTAACCGTCGAATTTTGCATGGTTAAGTGATTTTAATTACTAGTCTTTCAACTATTAAACTTTATGTTAGTGTGTTGCAACTATATGCCATTGATACTTGATCTAATTAGCATTTAAAGGCTCTACCCAAAATTTTGCATCATTGAGTGACCTTTCATTAATGGTCATTTCAAGGCAAGTCTATAAACTTTGCTTATTCTTATGTAGCTAATGTTAGTTAAGCTAGTTGAATGGAAAAATAGTTAGTTGATTTGAGCTTCCTACGAAGAAGGATTTTTAAGATACTTGGATGTCCTTCTATGTTTTCTTAGTACTTCTCTCTTTATTTTTTCCACTCACATGTATATGTCCTTTGTATTCAACATCTCCTTTTCACTCAATGCTTTTTTCTCTTTTACATATTATCTCTCACTTTTTGGAAGGACTAACACATGAAACTAGTAAAAACCTACCCCCCCTCCCCCCTCTCTCTCTCTCTCTCTCTCTCTCTCTCTCTCTCTCTCTCTCTCTCTCTCTCTCTCTCTCTCTCTCTCTCTCTCTCTCTCTCTCTCTCTCTCTCTCTCTCTCTCTCTCTCTCTCTCTCTCTCTCTCTCTCTCTCTCTGTGAAAGGACCATAACTAATCTTTGGCTCGTTATTGGTTCTATCAAGGGAGGACTATATCCTCACTTGCTCTTTATTAAAGAAAAAGTCATCAGTGTTTGAGTGCCTACATGGCAATCCTCAGTTCATCATAGTTGAATATTGAGGTTTTTAGTTTCTCACCTTTTATAGAGGATCCTTATTATTTCCAACCTTGTATAGGGTAGTTGCAATCATTTCTCTTTTCACTTACTCCTCTTACATGCAAAGGTCTCACCTTATTTGACTAATTTACACATTTCAATTCAGTGCTTTAACTTGTAGAGGTTTTATACTTAAGTATAAAGGACTTTCATTTGAGTGTTTTTTCTTGTTAAATGTTAATGTCACTTCTATGTTTTGTAATGATTTATAAGTACACACATGCATGAAAATACAGACTTACTAACACACATTACACTTTTGACACAAATCACATGTTACTAGGAGATTGTTTGTTGAATTTTTCACCCCTCTTTTTTCAAAAATATAATTGGTCCCTCCTTTTGTGGATTCATGCCATAATCTCATGTATACACATGGGTAGCCATACCACTAAGCCAATCTAATTTTAGCTAAGGTTATGTAAAGCAAATCTTGCCACTATGAAACATGTGCTAGGATCCATTTGTAACTCTAAATTTGGCCTCTACAAATGACAAAAGACATTTGTACTTTACAATGATGTAAATTGAAATGTTGACCATAAGATAGGTTATTAGAAACAAATGTTAAAGGGCATATTTAAGTCAACGATTTATTTTGTTCAAACTTAAAAGAAAAACCTAAAACACAATATATGAGAAACTTCCCTTCATAGAAATTGTTATGTAGCCAATAGGAATTGAAGAATGTTCTTGAAAAATGCTTAGGTTTTGTTGAAGTTGTTGGGTTTGATTTGTTGGAGTAGGTGTTCTCCCTTTGATTTGGCTATGCATAGGAAATTGCACTGGTTAAAAATTTGCCAAGTAGTAGGGAAATTGTGCAAGTCAAATAGTCACAAAGTAGGAGGGTATGTTGCTTTCTAAGAGGTAGGTATTTGAACATTTATCCCAATGCATTTTGAAAATTGAAGAGTATCATCTAAGTACAAGCACAAATACATTGTAGAATTCATCAATCTAATTATTATGATTGCATAAGAAAAGATGCAAATTCTTATAGATAATTAGATTTGGGTATCCACTTCTAGATGACAAAGTTTCAAGTTTAATAAATTACAGAATATTAAGCAAATGGAGGATGTTCTTCTCGATACTATTATCCATGTTGGTCAAACAAAGTGGTGGAGTGTCATGATTATAGATTAACCATTATGTGAATGTAGTTGGAAGAATTATTTAAATTTTCTTTAGATTTAGAGCAAGATCTTAATGAGATGACCAATTTTTTATTCAATTGTTATTGCCTAGCACAATCCTGCACCAATAGGAGGGTGTCAAGGACTGACATGCCAAAGACCTATTTGTTGTTTACTCTAAAAGGGTCCCTTTTATGTAACTACAAACTTTACAAATACTTGAATAGTCTCCCAATAGGACATGCCAAAGACCTCTTTCTTGTCTCCAGTATAGTTTAGACAATGACCTCTTTCTTGTCTCCACTATAATTTAGACAAAGTAGACAAACGGTATTGTTTTGATGCACATGTTACCCCCCTAAAGGCAATGTGGATGGTTGTTTCATATGCACAATTACAAAATCTCAAATCTCAAATCTCAATTTGATTTCAGCCTAATAATCCCAACCATTTTATAAGTAAATATTGAGATTAGTATCAAATATGTACACATTTTAGGTGACCAAAAAATTCAAGTGAGATATGTGCTGGTCTTGACACCCACATGGAAGTGGCATTGAGGACCAAATAACTTGACAACTTCTTATGATTACTCACTTGAAAATGTCGTGCTATGTTTAAGCATGACTTGAATACCAAATACATGCCCATATATTATATGCTTTCAGCATCAATGTAAAAGCATGCCATGCATTTATGAAGTATACAACCTCATCTATCCATGCAATGAGTAACCTTGGCATGCTTACATCCAAAGTTTGTTAACCTTTACTAAGGTAAATCATCTCCTACAAGAATATTGCTCAATTAATCATAAATTGAGCACTCACATCCATTGCTACCTCTGTTGTCTCATTAAAAATCAAATGTCACACATAATGTTATACATGGGGTGATAGATGATTTGGTGTATATTGACTATAATACTTAAAATATGAGAAATGCAAAAGCATGTTTAATATGTGAGACCTTATTTAGGTATATTTGATGCCCCCATACATCACATTGAACAATTGTGTGCTCATAGTTGGCTCATCATGAAGTGTATACCTTTACACAAACATGGATGAGCTCATGCATATTTAATATTGTGAGCATGAAAAGATGGTCCATCCCAACAATATTATAGCCCTTCATTGTTTGAGAAGATTGTAACCGTCCAAACATTGTGTTTTGTGTTAAAACCACTCAAGCATAGTTCTTTTTTGTGGGAAATTTTAAGGACATAAGGTAATATTAAAAAAGAATCGTTTGTTCAAACAATAATATAGACTTTGAAGATTCAGACATTAGAAAAGTAGGCATTTGCCTTCATGATCTTGAACTTGTATTTATAGGCTGCATGAGAAGGTGCCACAACATGAAGGCGCTAATCAACAATTCAAGTAAAAGATATCCAAACCCAAGTCATTCTCCTTGCTCGATTCAAAAGTGCATATTCAATCATGATATTTTATGATAAAACACAAGTACTAAATCCCAAGTCGTTCAGCTTGCTTGATTTCAAATGTACACATTCGAGATGCCTTTTAATGGTAATTATTTATCAAAATTTCAAAAGCTAGCTTGTTGCTCTAGATTTGACTTGTAACCGCATTAAACACAAAAAGTTCAAAAGGTAATCAAGTTTTCTCAAACATTGTGTTTCATTCTTTTTTTCTTGAAACAAATCAAATGATTGTAATACATGAAGTTTTTTATATTAGTTGGTTTGTGAATGTGAGTCAACATGTAAACAGAAGGCATGGCCAAATAGTACAACATTTCTATACCCCAAGTACTTGTTCCAACCACCAACATGAGTACCTTAGAGAAACAATCAAACATTGAAACTTTATCTCTCCCAAAATCATGATGTTGACAATTTAATTACATAACAATAATAAATACATTTATGGCTTAAATATGTTGAGTATATATTTGGCATAGATCATGTCCACATCCTTAGCAAAAGGTAGGATTGAAATGAAGAATAAAATATATGAAAATAAGCAAGGGAATGTCAATGTCATGAATTACATTTATTTACTTTGAATTGCTTTTGTTAAGTGTATTCATGCATAAGGCTATTTGTTTTCTTATTCATCCATGCTTGAGGGTTTCTCTCACTCCCTCTCTCTCCTTGCTCTCACACACAATCCCTCATACCTAGTCATTGAGACTAGCTCAATGTATATAATGGTGAGTGTGGCAATTTGTTGTTTTGCTTGAAAATATAGATGAGTACACATTGATTCAATATTAGCTAGAGTAAGCTCTCAACAATCCTAATGGTCGAGATGTAGATCACGAGCAGAGGAACAACTTTGTAGAAGACACCAACTTGATCTAATGGTTAGGTCTTTCCAAATTTGTGCTCCAAGTTAGATATGCCTTGTAGTCTCCTTAAAATGCAAAAAAAGTAGGTAGTTGACGTTGGAGCACCTACATCTAAGCATAGAATAAGAATATGATCAACCCCAACACTCAAAGTGTGGAGAGTGATCTTTTGAATATTTTCTCATTTTACACTAGCAATAGTATTGGTTGGATCCAAAGTTATTAGCTCTAGAAGTTTGCACTATTGTAGGGAGTTGAGTAGTTGAGAAAAATCAAGCTTCGAATGTAGGGGTACTTTGAGCAACCATATGGATGTATAAACTAAGGTATTCGTGATGGAATATGTTTATCGAGGTGTATACTAGCATATCATAGATGATTAGAATCATCCCATGCTATTTATGCCTTTATCTCAAGTTGTTGTATGCTAATTAATAATTACACGTATGCTAGTTAGCAATTGCATGTGAGCTATATGCTAGCTAGTAGCTGGGGTGCAATTGCTTGTATGCTAGTTAGTAGTTGCTTGTGTGCTAGTTAGTGACTAAATTTTATCATATGTATGCTAGTTAGTAACTAAGTTTTATCACAAATATGAATGCACATGTGGCTAGTTTATCAAGCATGCCATCTATACGAAAGAAATGAAGCAAAGCAACACTCACAACTTTATCATTGGAGATAATGGAAACATAACAAGTACAAAAGATAAGAACTTAACCCTAAATTGGACAAGAGTAGAGTGTGAATAAGCTCAATAAAAGAACCTCTTAAGGAAGGAAAAATCTATGATGATCCTAAGTGTGCATATGCATCACTATTTAGACATTTGTCAAAAGAAGGCTTTGTAAATACGTTTGCTAAGTTATATTATTTACCAAAATAAATTATTTGAACAATTGATAATAGCTACCATATAAAATGACAATGGGCTTCAAAATACTTCAATATGTTTCAAGAGAGCATTGAATATTAAGCCTTCCTTGACCATTGGTGGTAAGAGATGATCAATCAACACTCGAGTTGGCAACAAGTCATTTGAGGCACACACATTCCAATGTAGTTACAAAGGCTAGCTTTCGTACTTGGTTGAACTGGCCACCAAAGGTTATTTTTTGCTTGACTAATCTATTTTTGAAGCATCAAGATGAAAGCAAAACTTGCTCTATTGAACCAACCTAGCCAAAATCACAAAAAGCATGTTATTGTGAGCACCACATCCAAAAGATTCACTTCTTATTTCCATAGCTTAAAACTAAGATATGCATAAAATTTCTCATGTTCGACATTTCAAACCACTCATTTCCCCCAAAAATGTTAACATAAAGAAGGCACACACATTATTTTGCCAATAAAAGGATGCATTGAGAATTGGATCACCTATATCTTAATTGAGATGTAAATGATGCTCTACATCAATAGCCATATGCATGCACATATCAAAACCATACCTTTTCAATAAATTCCAAATGTAAACATTTTAAAATCTTTGATATTTTTAGAAGAATGTAAGTAATCATTCTAAGAGCCTAGTCGCACCAAGGTCAATGGGGGGACTAGAGTGCTACTCCCCCCCACTAACCTTGTGGTCATGCTCTTTGGGCAAGTGGTAGCAGGGTTATTTTAACACCATGCTTCCCCTACCGGGAACCCCTCAAAACGGGGTGCTAGCCCAATGCTAATTGGGAAAAGGTTCTCATTGAAAATTTATTGCTTTGTGTGAGTCATGTTTTCGTTAGCTTTACGTGCATAGCCAATTAGATTTTAGTTTTTTCTTAATTTTACAATTAAAATTTTGATTCACTCTACTACTAGTGCAATCACAAATGGAGTGAGGAATACCCACATCCCTCTTGCCCCTACTATCATTGGGGTTATTAGGCTCTAATTTGCAAATTTTCAACTATTACGATGATGGTTCAGAGCACCATATTGCTTCCTCATTGAACTAAGAGTGCAACATTTTGAAATGCCATAACCATGGACTAGAAATTCCATCAATAGTATCCTTTCCTTTTGATGCTACACTTTCTCAAATCTCTGTGATGTGAAACTACCTTTGTGTACCCTCTCATTGTATATACTCTTAGTTTATCTACTACAAAAAATCACAAACCAACAAATATGCATTTGTTTACTCATACTAAGTGCTTTACATACTTTTAATTGCTTTGGCCATGATGCAAACTACCATGCAACTTTACCCATGAAGTGAGAATTTGCACATTCATAAAATCCCAAATGTCTTCCATTTTCCAATGCCCTTCCTAAATGATTTGTAGCCAAGGTAGTATTAGTCTTCATGAAGGTTAAAATTATTGACATTAAACCACTCAAAATCCTTGAAAGCCCAAGGCAAAGTAAATTAGGTTTATAGGAACCACATGTTACATCCCCTCTAGAAGGGATGAAAGAGGTATAACTAAAAAGAACCCCAATATACTTGATGCACCTTTTACCAAACTCCTTATCATACAATGTTTGGAAAATATGCTCATCTCAACTTATCATAGGCCTTATCAAAGTCAAACTAAATAAACACATAGTCTTGCTCATTATATTGGGCATGTTCCATGCCTTCACAAAGGCTATGATGGAATCCAAAATGTATCTCTCCTTGATGATCCCATTTTTGGTTTAGATGAATAAAGTACTTCTAGCTAGGTTCTTGACAAAGAACTTGTAGGCTAAAGAAAGGTAATAGGCCTCGATTATGAAAGGACGTGCTTCTTATCATTTTTATGAATAAGCTCAATGATTCAACAATGATACTATGGGGAAGGGCAACAAAGTGTATGAGCCTTTCTAAACTTAAGAAAAAGAGGAAGGAGAGGATCTTTCAAGACTTGAGTTTGTTGGGGATGCCATCTAAATCATGGCTTTTGCCTCTCGAGGGAGTCTATGACTATCATTGAGTCATGGGGGAAATGTCTTGATCATGTAATGAAGCAAAGGTAGGGGGTATATCTTTTGGTCCACATCTTACCAGTTTAGCTCTAGCAAAGGTCTTCAGGTAGCTATAAGTGCGAGGAGAATCAAAGATCATAGCATAGAAGTCGTGAATTAGAGCACTATTTTGAATTTGACCAATAGCTTTGATACCACTATCATCGCAATTATTATTTTTCTCTTGATTGAATTGAACATCATAGGCATGCCTATCTTCCCAACCCATCAAGTCCTTGTGAACAAGATGAGCCCATGGACTTCGATCTCTTTTACTTTCAACTCAACTCTAGTCTTGAGGAGATCTTCCTAAGGAGTGACTAGATTTAATAGCCTTGTATACTTGAATGCACCTACATTACTTGGTAGCTCTTTTATTATTTTTAAAAATAATGGCTATTTTTCTTAACATGTCTCACAAGATGTTGGGTTGTCCTCTTAACTTCCTTGTAAGCATCAATAAGGGAGGGAAGACTACTAAATATTCTACGCCAAATTTCTCAAGCACGGCCCTTGATGAATTCCAAATTGAAAAGAAAAGAGCCATCCCAATGGACATAATGAATTTTTGAATAGGTTAATTATCAACTATGAGAATATCATGCATCACTTTAATAGAGGAGCTAGTTTTTTTTTCTTTTGGTATTTTCACTGTGATTGGCAATGTCGGACCATTAAAGCTAATAAACTCAATTTAATGATCGACCTTGCCACTTGACATGTGGTGGCTCATCTTCTGCATGCATGCAATTAACCAAGAGAACAGTTGAAGAAGGAGTAATGAGTGCTAAGAAGAGTCTAAGAATCAATGGTGATGCAATGGAGTTAGATTTCATAAGTGTAGTTTGCAAACAAGAGATCAACATGGTAGAAGTGAAGAAAGGGTTGCAAGCAAGTCTAAAGGAATACAATGACAATCACAAGAAGTCTCTAGGAGAGGGCAAGAAGATTATGTGAGCCCTTGCGGCCTTTAGTCTACCTAAGCTCAAAGCTAAGTGTGCTCAATATGATGCAGTTGGTGCGTTCTTTTATTTTCTATGGCATATTCCAAGTGAAGCAGATTTCTTCTATGGTTTTTTGTGACCTATTAGGCAAGAGCTTCTTTGGTCCAATTCCATTTTTGTTAGAGGGGTTTTTATTTTGCTTTACTTGCCACTAGCCCAAATAGAGATGTGGTATTGAGGAGCTCCATCAATTATGCATGTAACCTTGTCTACGCGGTGCCGTGGTCTCCCACAGCTCGATCAAGTGGATATCCTTAAGACTATATGCCTTGTATGGGTGCACTTCCTAAGCCTCCCAAACTAGTTGGATAGTGAGGTGCGTGCGGTGGTGGAAGTCCTATCAAGGGTCCTCTATGTGCCACCACGCTTGCTGGTTGAAATCAGAGCTCAAAGAAGAGCCCACCCACATGCTTTGGGACAAAAGCAAGGAAATATGAGATTTTCAAGAACTCTTTGATGCTAATGGCATCGAAATATGCAATGAAGAAAAAAAATCTTTGCAATCCTTGACTCGTGTTAAGTGTGCAAAGAGTGTGGGCATTTTGCAAGGGCCACCCGAGAGAGGGTGGCAAAGGTTGAGGCAAAGGGGAAGTTGGTCAGCCAGTTAGAAGATGCCTCTTGCAACATTGACTTTAATCTCGAACGTGCCTATGGGGACAAGTACCCAACCTACTAACCACCACAATGCGCCTCGTTGGTAGATGAAGAAGAGGAGCCAATGGAAGTAGGTACTCCTCCTGATCATTCATAGATCATCACTCAAAAGACCGCCAAGCTCCTTAATCTCATAGACAAGAAAGTTGGAGTAAAGCAAAGGTTGTTCTTGGAAATACCATTTTCACATTCAAAGTTGGAGGTAGTGGTAAAGATGTTAAAACATAACAAGTATCCAAGACTCGATGGGGTCTTCTTGGGGAGTTATTATATGAAGTTTTTGCACACAACAATTGAAGATCTATGTTGATTTCTCAGCATAGTGCACAGACATGGGTCCTTGGATCATGCTACTAATAAAGCACTCATCGAAGGTCGGCCAAGAGATCCTCCCCAGCTAATTGGAGGCCAATCACCATGCTAAACACATCTTACAAAATTTTGTTGAAAGCCCTTGCTTGTAAAATTAAACATGTGCTATCTACATTGGTGCACCCCCATCAATATGGTTTTGTACATGGCAGGAGGATTCATGACCCAATTCTCAACATGATGCTTGTCATGGACTATGCAATACAAAGCAAAAGGGTAGCTTCTTGGTAATTAACATGGACTTTGGAAAATCCTATGATAGGTTGTCTTCGCAATTCTTAAAGGGGGTGATTCAGGCAATGGGCTTTGGTCACAACTTCGGCAAATTAGTCAGTGCTCTTTTTACAAACACTTCAACAAGTGTGGCCATTAATGGGATCCTTTCAAAGGGGTTCACCTTGTAGAGACCAATCAAATAGGGGTGCGCTTTGGCCCCTCTACTGTTTGTAGGCTGCTACTAGCCTCTCTTGAGGGCTATTCTACTAGCCTCTCTTGAGGGCTATTCAAGTCAACAAAGGAAGAAAGAGGATTAATTAGAGGCAATCCCCTCCCTGATGGAAGTTCCATTGTCACACAACTTTTTGACGACAATAACACAAATATGGTTGAAGCATCGGAGGAAGTGGTAAGTAACTTGCTGCAAACATATGAAGATTTCTCCATAGCATCTGGTTCCAAGCTTAGTCAAACTAAAATAGAGATCGTTTATGTCTCATGGGACCCCACTTCACAATGGGTGAAGAACTTGGGAGGAAACTTGAATCTCCTAGGACAAATTCTCAAATACTTAGGGTGTCCCATAGGACTTGGGATCACCTCATCTCAAAGATGGTGCGCAGATCGGATGCCGTATGCTTGCGTAGTGAATGCCAAAAGGTCCCCAAGAACAAAAGAACTCTACTTTTTGCACAAAAATCAAGGTAAAAAGCATTCACGACATGAACAAGAGACCAATTGGGTGCAATCTCCCCCCATGCCTTGTGTGAGCGCTCCACAAAGCATATATTTTATGTATTAATCATCTTCAAGCTCAAATAATAGCCCAAATTACAAAATAGCACGCTTTTGGCTTTTGAGTTTGCTTTAGCACAAAATAGAAATAAAGCTAATGGGCGGCGCCCAAAGAGTCAGGCGTACCCAATACAATGTCCAAATACAAATATCATAATCATGCGCCCATGCGCATACAAAATAATAATAAATATCCAACGCCTCAATAAATAGGCGCGAAAAAATATAGGCGCCATGCCTAAGGTATGCGCCCATCAAAATATAAGTGATAACTCGAATACACGCTATCCTCCAATGCTTTCCTACGCCACTGCTGCTATCTCTACACATCAACTGAAGCATTCACAATCGTTAGTAAAATAATACAATTAAACCGACAAAAGTGAATACTTAGCAGTCTTCAGCTACATAAATAAATCAACTGGTTAGAAATCAATCCTAACCTTAATTTATTACGAGTGTGCACTCTAAACTCATAAACGTTTATTAATTTAATATGCATTTTGCGGAATCACCCACTATGGAATCAACCATGTACACACTAAATTAATGAAACGCCCGAAAAGGATAGGCGTCCCCATCAACTTCTCGCACAAAGAATCCACTTTGTGTATGAGCCCCGGTCATCAAAGTTTACGGAATCCACTGTAAAACCTCACAGAATCCACCGTGGTACGGAATCCACCGTGAAATATGCCTCCTGGCATCATACCCTCGGGGTGGGATAGCAATTGACCTCAATTGCTATTAGCTCAATGTGGAGCTAACAGAGTGGGAAAAGCGTGCATCCATTGGGCTTCTTCTATAGGATGGTTTTTAAATTTGACTAAATATCTAGAATATCTTCGGCCAGTTCTAGTGGTCATAAAGTCAGTATCTATAATAGCTTCAGGTTCAAGTATTTCAGTCTCTTCATCTAACAAAGGTGGGTTTTCATAAACAGGGTGTACAGGTAATTGGCCTCTAATGGGTCGTAATAAACTAATGTGAAATGTGTTGTGAATTTTCCAGTGAGGTGGTAATTCTAACTTGAATGCATTGTCATTATTTTTGTGAATAATCTTAAATGGTCCATAAAATCTAGGTGCTAATTTCACAACTGGATGTTTATCTACACTTTGTATTCTACGTTTTTCTATTCTCAACCAAACATAGTCATCAACTTTGAAATTCATTGCTTGTCTTTTCTTATTGGCTTGTTTGGTATATGATTGTTGGGCTTTGGCAATCATATTTTTAACCTCATCAAAAATAGTATTATGCATACTAGTAATATCATTAGCACTCTGAATTCTATTTGACAAAGATGCAACAGGTATAGATAATCTATAACCATAAATCACTTCAAACGGTGCTTTCTTTGTAGATGTGTGTGGTGTATTGTTATATGCAAATTGTAATAAATGCAAATGTGTATCCCATGTCTATGGTTTAGAAATAGTATAAGCACGTAAAAGATCTAGAATAGTACTATTAGTGGCTTCTGTTTGTCCATTAGTTTCAGGATGAAATGCAGATGAGAAATCAATTTTTGTGCCTAGGTTAGCAAACAGAGTAATCCAAAAGTTATTACAAAATCTAGAATCACGATCGAAAATAATAACTTTTGGTAATCCATGGTTAGTGAAAACAGTTTTCAAAAACAATTGTGCTGCCTGTGATACTGTTAAAGTTTTCTTACATGGAATGAAATATGCTTGTTTACTAAAACTATCTACTACTGTCCAAATCATATCATGGTTAGATTTAGTATTAGGTAAACCAATAATAAAATCCATAGAAATTTGTTCCCATGGTCTAGACGGAATAGACAAAGGCATAAGTAATCCATATTGTTTACCATGATGTCTCTTAACTCTTTGACAAATCAAACATTCAGAAACAAAGTTAGATACATCAGTGTCCATATGCGGCCAATAAAAATCTTTAGTTAATGTACGTAAAGTAGATATGATACCTCTATGACCTTGATATGGGGGACAATGAATCTCATTCAAAACAAAAGATCGGAATGGAACTGTAACACACAATCTCTTTTCATAAAACATAAATCCATCATTATAAGATAATGAATCAATAGGAATCAAGTTATTTTGAACTAATTTATTCCAATCAGCATGAAAAGTAATATCCTGATGATAAGTATCTTTCATAGCAATCAAAGAATCAAAAGATATAACAGAAATATTATGAATGGCAGGTCTTCTACTTAATGCATCAGCCCCCACTACATTTTCTTTACCGGGTTGATATTGAATGATAGGATGAAAACTCAGAATAAAGGCAGCCCATTTGATATGTCGGTCAGATATTTGGGGTTGGCTAAGTAAATGCCTAATACTTTGCTGATCGGTCTTAATCATAAATTCTGAACCCATTAAGTAGTGTTTCCACTGTCTTAATGCTTGTACAATAGCTAATAATTCTTTGTCATATGTGGAATATTTCAGTTTAGAGGGTTTCAGCTTACAACTAGAATAGGCTATGGGATGATTATCCTGCATAAGTACAGCTCCTATTCCTGATCCACTAGCATCAGTCACACTATTAGAAAGAATGGTATATTAAAATCAGGTAACTGTAAGACAGGGGCATGGGTTAATGCATGTTTCAATAAGTCAAAGGATTTTTGTTGATTTTCGGACCAATGATAAACAATTCCTTTCTTCGGAAGTTTAGTCAGTGGTAAAGCAAGTAATGAAAAATTACGTACAAACTTCCTATAGAAACTAGCAAGACCTAGGAATGATCGTAACTCATGCACATTTTTAGGTACAGGCCAATTCAATATTGCATCTATTTTCTTAGAGTCAACTTTAATTCCATCAGATGATACAATATGACCTAAATACTCAATTTCTGTTTTAAAGAATTCACTTTTTTCTGGATTTGCATACAGTTGATTATCTTTTAATAACTGGAAAACCAATGACAAATGCTCATAATGTTCTTTCTCATTTTGACTAAACACCAAAATATCATCAAAGAAGACAATAACACAATACTGACATTTCAAAAATATATGGTTCATCATTCTACTAAATGTAGCAGGTGCATTAGTCAATCCGAAAGGCATCACTAAAAATTCATAATGACCAAACTATGTCCTAAATGCAGTCTTGAATATGTCTGACTTATCTAGTCTCACCTAATGATAACCAAACTTAAGGTCTATTTTACTAAATATAGCAGATCCTTGCAATTTATCCACAAGGTCATCAACTCTAAGAATTGGATACCTATTCTTTACAGTGATCTTATTTAAAGCTCGATAGTCAATGCACATACGATAGGTATTATTCTTTTTCTTGACTAACAGAACAGGTGCACCAAATGGAGAACTACTAGGTCTAATCAATCCTCTATTTAGTAATTCCTCAACTTGTCTCTGAATTTCTTTTTGCTCTATCTGGTTATGCCTATATGGTGCTTTGCAAGGTGGTTGTGTACCAGGAATCAAATCTATTTTATGGTCTTCTGGACTTGAAGGAGGTAAACCAGGTGGTAGATCTTCGGCAAAACAGTCCTTAAAATGTGCAAGAAATTCTTTATGCCTAGGGTGCATATGATTTTCTTTTACTTGCAGTTCATTCACCCAAATGAGATAGGATTTACTACTTTTGCGTAGTGCTCGTTTAGCTTGAGTATGCGAAAGCAGTGGAAAAGTATTAGATGCATGTATACCACACAATGTAATATGTTTTCCTTGAAATTGAATATTAATTGAATGTGTGGAATAATCTATATTTGGGTTATGCTGATGACGCCAAGGCATACCTAAAATAATGTCACTCGACTGTAATGGAACAACTAGAAAATTTCTTCTTTCAGTGTATTGACCAATTTGAATCTCTAAGTCATGCACTTCCTGTGTACCATTATACCTAGTAC
The DNA here is from genome assembly GCF_053477565.2 of Lygodium microphyllum. NCBI lineage: Eukaryota > Viridiplantae > Streptophyta > Polypodiopsida > Schizaeales > Lygodiaceae > Lygodium > Lygodium microphyllum. Next base: position 70,564,271 of record NC_141157.1, read on the forward strand.
CTAAGAATGCTGCTTTAATGCGATAATGCGTAGGTACAGTCTGTAACTTCAATTCTTTTACTAGCTTTGCTGAAATAAAATCATGAGTACTACCGTCATCATGCAAAATAATCTTTTCCTTTCCATGCACTAAACATTTCATAGTCAATAAAGAATGTGGATTTGGCATACCTGGTAAAGTATCCGAAGGAGTAGTAGTGTCGTCCTCATCTTTTGTGAAATCAGGCATATCTTCATGTTCGTCTTCTTCCATTGCTCAAAGGTAGTTGATATGGGCAGGTGGCTTCTTCGAATGGCAATTTGTTGCTAGATGTCCAGGCTGGTGGCATTTATAGCATACTATAGGTTTGGCTTTGGTTACATTGTTTGCAATGGCAGGAAGTCTAGGGACATTAGGATTTGGTTGTGGAATAGGTTTAGGGTTTTGATTGACATTGGATGGTAAAGCAAGTGGTTTTGCCCAATTTTTACGGAAAGATGATGAAGTGAAACGACCTTGATTAAATCTTCTAAAATTTGAGTTGAATTGCTTAGATCCATAGTTACCATTGGCTTGAAATTGCTGTGGACGTCTGTCTCTACCTCGCAACTTGTCTTCAGTATCGTGAGCTAATAAAATTACATCTTCAAGAGTAGCAGGCTTGAACATGTTAACTTCAGCGTAGTAATGCCTAAGAAGTCCAGACATATACTTGCGCTTGTGTGTCGCTTCAGGTACGTCTTCAAGCATGTGTAACTGGAGTAGTGCATTCCAAAAACGCTTTGTGTACTGAGGAATAGGCTCACGATCCCGTTTTGCTGAAGAAGATCCCATTGCTTTATAGCTTTCTCATGAAATTGTGGAGGAAAGAAATTCTGCATAAACTTCTTCTTGAAATTCTTCCAAGTAGTTCGACAATCTATACTCTTGCGTACCATTGTCCACCAAAGGGATGCTCTATCCACTAAATGATTAGTGACACACTTGATTTTATCTTTTTCTGCATAGGTTTCCTCATGAAAGTAGTCATCAAACTGACTAATGAATGCAAGAACAGTTTTTCCCTCTTGAGTGCCATTGAAAGTACGGAATTTGAAATTTCTTTTACTTATCTTTGATTCCTTGCCAATAGTTTGAGCTTCGAGAGTCGCGTCAATGGTACGTCGGATAAGATCTTCAGATTGAGGTTCTCCTTTATTGGTAGACGATCTTTGTAAATTTGCCAATTGAACTTGCAATGCTTGCCTAGCCCGTCGTTCTTCATCCAATTGCAACATAATTAAGTCCAGCTTTTGCTCCATCGTAGGTTCATGTAGGTCGCCTTCAGCCATTAAATCATCCATATGTGGTTCCGTCATCCTGCAAAACTCAAAAGATCTCTCACTCTCAAAATCAAGTTAGCGGGATGAGCGTAGCTCAAGTTCGGGAATACAAGGCATATGTATTTTTGGGTGTGGCTTTCACAATCTTCGAAAAATCTGCGATTTATCCTTCTTCGTATGCTGAAAATGCTTCAGCAAACCTGCGTATGCGTAGAGTACCTTCCAACGAACAACTTTGCAGTTCGAAGTTTCTGCGCAGGAACAGTCCTTCTATGAGTTTTGAACAGAAGTCAGTTTTGACTCCAGTTGACTTGTCTGACTTGTAGGGTATCAAACTAATGTGACTTGCAGAGTTTGTAGACTTGCAGAACTTGCTTGCTTTATGGAACTTGCAGAACTTGACTTGAAAAACTTGCAGAATCTGATTGGTTGTGTATGACTTGGAGATTTAAGATGACTTAGCTGATTGAAGCTTAATTGATTAAGCTTGGTAGTGTGGCAGCAAGTCGTCAATTTGAGGGGGGGGGGGGGGGGGGGCATTTTTCTTCACGCGGCGCAAAAATCGAAGGTCTCCTGATACCACGCGATTACGTTTTGTGAAGCTTAAAGCTTCTTTAAGCTTAAGCTAAGCTTCTTAAGCTTTTAAAGCTTGGTTAGCTTTTAAACTTTTGGGATTAAGAGAGAGCTTATCTCTGTTCTTGACGACTTGATGTAGGAGAGATGAAAGTGGTCATCCGCCTCTCCAGACCGGTCCTTCGTAGTCTAATGATGGAAACAGGGGTTCTTGATCGCCAGGAATCTGCCTGTATTGACCGTTCGCGACGAGATTGACCGTAGAGCCCGATCGTTCCAGGAGCTCCGCCTTCGCACAAGATGGGTAGTGATTGGAAGCTCTTGATCTTAGCTTTGCTCTGATACCACTGGTGCGCAGATCGGATGCTATACTCTCGCGTAGTGAATGCTGGAAGGTCCCCAAGAACAATAGAACTCTAAAGCATGAATGACATGAACAAGAGACCAATTGGGTGCAATCTCCCCCCATGCCTTGTGTGAGCGCTCCACAAAGCATGTATTTTATGTATTATTCATCTTCAAGCTCAAATAATAGCCCAAATTACAAAATAGCAAGCTTTTAGCTTTTGAGTTTGCTTTAACACAAAATAGGAATAAAGCTAATGGACGGTGCCCAATGAGTCTGGCATGCCCAATACAATGTCCAAGTAGAAATAACATAATGGTGCGCCCATGCGCATACAAAATAATAATAAATATCCAACGCCTCAATAAATAGGCATGACAAAATATAGGCGTCATACCTAAGGTATGCGCCCATCAAAATATAAACAATAAATCGAATACTCGCTATCCTCCAATGCTTTCCTCCGCCACTGCTGCTATCTCTACACATCAACTGAAGCATTCACAATCGTTAGTAAAATAATACAATTAAACCGACAAAAGTGAATACCTAGCAGTCTTCAGCTACAATAAATAAATCAATTGGTTAGAAATAAATCCTAACCTTAATTTATTACGAATGCACACTCTAAACTCATAAACGCTTATTAATTTAATATGCATTTTGCGGGATCACCCGCTATGGAATCACCCATGTACACACTAAATTAATGAAACGCTCGAAAAGGACAGGCCTCCCCATCAACTTCTCGCACAAAGAATCCACTTTGTGTATGAGCCCCGGTCATCAAAGTTTACGGAATCCACCGTAAAACCTCACGGAATCCATCGTGAAATATGCCTCTTGGCATCAAAAGATCCCAATGACTACAATATAAAATCAAGAGTAAGATGGTTTGTTGGTTTGGCTTCTTAGAGGGACCTGATAGGGAGAGTGGTGGTAATCTAGTCGATCCTTACTTCTTACACACTTTTTGTCGAAGTTGTTTTGCCTTTCTTTTATGGTCTAATTGGGGGAAAGTGGAAAAGTTGTTCAAAGCCTTCCTTTGGGCATATGAGGATAAATATAGTGTGCCTTGAAGTGAGTTGGGCCATGTGTGCACTCTAAGGGAAGGAGGATGGGGACTAGAGCTTGTAGAGTGCAAAATAGCAAGAATTTGCTTGTTATTGTCAAAAAATCTGAATTGTTAATAGCCATGGCACACCCTCATCCACTTCTTTCTCCAACAAGCAGAGTGCAAATCGAAGCTTCAAGGGATGAGCTTTACAGAGCGACTGATGTGGGAGAAGGCATAAGAAAAAGGATAAGAGGGTCAGAGGTGGCCAGAAGCCTACTAGAAATCTTTCTTAAGCAAGGCTAAGTGGAAAGGCACTCCAGAGGAGATCATTCTCTTATGCAATCCTTGTGGGCACAAAATATGGCATATCAAGACAACTATTGCCCTATCTTGATTAACAGGGGGTTGTGTAAAAAAATTAATGGACACGCACTCCACAATGGATGGATTTGTGAAGAGCTAACTTGACTGAGTGGAAATCTTGCATGGAACTAGTTTAGGAGTTCTCTCTCTCCAATGAAGAACTCAATTGGATAGTATAAATTTTTGGGCACAAGAAGGAGACCTAGCCCACAATAGCTACTGCTCTAAACGTCCTCCCTCTTTGTGCTCTACAAACCCCTGTAGGAGTTAGACTTGACAAGGCCAGGAAGAGGAAGAGTTTCCACAAGCCATCTCAAGTATTCAAATAAAAGCTACAAGCCAAATGGTCTTATAAATCCCCCCATGACTCCCTAGAAGTCTAGGAGAGAAGGTGCAAGAGGGTTTGGAAGGCTACCCCAGCCTTCAAGTTAAACCTTTTCATGTGGAGGGTCCTATTTCTTAAGCTGCCTATCAATTAAAAAAACCAATTCCTTTAAAGGATCCAATCTCATGTGCATCTTTTGTAACAACAGAAGAAGATATCGCACACTTGTTCTGGGGGTGCTTTCGAGTGAGGAAGATCTAGAAAACGATCAAGAAGTTAATGTTCAATGCAAGTTTCTTCAATATAGTTAACTTCAAATAGGCAATACTAGGTGACATGGGCACGATGACTAAAGAAGCATGGAAAATGTGGGTAGTAATTAGAGATGTGGTATGTTGGAATATGGAGATGTAGGAATAAGGCGGTTCATGGACACAAACAATTCAACAAATATGAAGTTGATCATCTGTTCGAGAAAGTTAAGCAAGAAGTGAAATCCATCTTTTGATTGGTGCATGGAAGGAAGTAGGTGTACAAAATAGATGTGAATGCCTTCTCCAAGTTTTGTTAGTATGCATGTTGTGACACTAGTTTCTCATGGCTTCTCTTGAGAGAATGTTCTCCTATTTTGATGATGGAGGTTGTATATATTTACCATTGAATATAATTACTTTAATAGATGAGTTAATATGGCCTCTTAAGAGCATCCTCTCATTGGTTATCAGTCAAAGTAAATGTAGAACTATAACCAAGATCAACTAGACTATGTGACCTTTTAACATCCATCCATGCAACTTTTTTATTACCGAACATATTGTTAGACCTTTTGATGAAAATCTATCTTTTATGTCCTTTGCCATGTTATATTCACCCATCGTAATGATCAAGCATTTAAATACCTTTAAAGAATCTTATAGCCTATTGTGGATGACATTGGGCAATCAACATAGACCAAATTTACATTAGAAATCCATCATTAAACCTAAATTGGCCTATATCATAATATGCTTTAGTGGATGCAATAATGACATCACACTTTTATAAACACGATCAATGTCATGCTAGGGGTAATTAGAATAAATATATGAGATTTCAAGACAAGCCATAACTGATAGCTTTAATATCTTGAAGATACCTTAGATTAGGAGAATCATCATCTTGAGCTAGCCAACATTTTATGATGTTATGACAAGTCAACTAAACCCCTTACTATTAAAAGACAGAACTTCAAGTGACTTAAATCATGGCTTCTAATTTTTGTTGTTTTACCTTTATTCAAAGAGGATTTGCTTTGAGGTATGGGTAACATAGCACCTACTTCTAAAAAGCCTTCCCTTAGCTGTATTTGTTGAGCTATCACCATTTTATGGGGATTTCTTATTTTCTCATTGAGCAGGTTTCCTAGGACGAGCCTCTTCCTTAGCACATCATATTTTACTTTCAATGATACCCTATTGAAAGTTGTAGTTCTTAGTTTATTAGTTAGAAGAGTTTCTTCCTTAGCACATTTCAATTTCACAGATACTATACTTAGTCAAAAGAGCCTCTTCCTTAGCACATTTCAATTTCATACCACACTTAAAGTTGTAATCTTTGGTTTATTAGTCAAGGTTCTCCAATAAATCATTATTACTAGATATAGGGCTTTTCGTGAAATTTTTCCTCCCATATTCAATTCTCTAAGCACTGGCAAATTCATTCCCATATTTGATTTAATGTTTACTTTTATTTTGAGACCCTCATTGCCTTGAAAATCATTTGGGTAAGAAATATCCATAAGCAAAGGAGAAAACTTGCTTTGATTCCTCTTTTTATTAGGCTTAGAATTAGGGTTCTTGTGTTGCTTACTTTGAGGAATGTCCATAAGCAAAGGGGTAAATTTGTTTTGATTCCTTCCTTTATTAGACTTAGAATTAGGGTTCTTATGTTGCTCAATTGACCTTCTATTATTCATGAACTCAAGTCCATCCTCTTTCTGTTTAGTAAGTAGAGGGTTTAGAGGCTTCCTATTGCTTCATCTTAAGATAATCCTTGATCAATTTGCTCAACACATTTACAAAGGGTTTAGAGGTTTCCAATTGCTTTATTTTTGAACAATCCTTGATAAAATGACATTGCTTAAATATTTACAATAGGATTTGGGAAGTTTCTTGTAGAGAAGAGTTTGGTCCTTAATTAAAACATCTGCATTATCAACAAATTCGATGCTTTTTGGTAGCTCTTAATGAATATCTTATTCAATCATGATTTGAGGGTACCTTGAGGATGCCTTCTAGGGGTTAACCTTAGCAATTGGTCCTTGGTCATTATGAAAGGATCCAAATATAAGAGTAAATTAGGGAATTTTATCCACATAGGAACTTTTGTGGGCTTGGGGTGTGTTGAATGGAAGTCAACAATCCATTTAAACAAACTAAAGAGAGTATTCTTTAACATCCATTGACCATGACCAAGTATGTTTGGAGCCTTTTCTTCATTCTCAAAGGTTGGGGGGGGGGGGGGGGGGGAGGGGATTTTGGGAAGGTATTGAGTGGTAATCAATTGCTTCCTAGTTTGTCTTAATTTTGCCATAGAGAAATTTAGCTTGGGCCTCAATCCACGTCATACACCTACAATAGCTCTAGCTTAATAAGCAAAAGTCTAGTGAGTTATAGCATCACATGGACAGAGATGAAGGCCCTACTTGGCATCTTGCTAGTTTCTTGATTGTTGTCACACAATTAAGGCTTTTGTTTTTATTTTTGTTGGGGGTTGATGGGGTCAGATGAGACCTCATAGTTAGGGCCATGACAACTATAGACACTCCTTTGATATGTTGAGATTGTGTGGTTGGGGTCGCCTCTTATTCGTGTTCAAATGGGGGACCATATTCCCCCAATGTTTGCAAGCCCTAATTGCCTTTGATCTTGATGGCATATATGACAATAGATAGTTTATTGGAAGATAGTTGTTACCCCTATTGTCATATTGTGAAGATTCATTGGATTGTGAGAGAGGCCATACATTTGCACCATGAATGAGAAGAGCTAATTACCATGGAATATTGGGTCACTCATGATGGTGTTGTAAGAAGCCATTAGAGACTCTCCATGACCCATTGCTTATAGATGCTCATGGGCTAGGTCTAGAAGAGGTTACAAGTGTCGAGGGAAGTGAGCCAAATTGGACTGATGCCAGTAATGCATTGTTTGGAATTCTTAGAAATCTCCGTTCTTAGAGAGGAGGGGTGTTCCCCATAGAGATATACAAGGAAGCTTGGGCCACTCGGTACGATGGCACGAAACATTCGTCACATAGCAAATAGTTAATTGAAAAAGGAGATAAGACACACATGCGCAAGGGAGACTCTTCAAATATTAGCCAAGAGAGCATGCAATAGCTACATTGGCATTTTTCCATTGTGTGTAGATGGGAGTGGAGGGGGAGAGCCCAAAACACATTGTGTGAATGTAGGTGTCCAACCAAGTGATGTATGCCAACTTCATCACCTTTGGGACATAGCAAATAGCAAATAGTCATTTGGGGGCCCGGGGGTGAAGGGGCTCACGTGGCAAAAAGGTCGGCTGACTAGGATGGAGGCGTGGACAGGGTGACGTGGCAAAAAGACATTTGGGTAAAAAGGCAAGCGGGCGGGTGGAGTGTGAAGGGACTTAAGAGGGGTCCTCGTCTCCGCTTTCTCCAACAGCTCATCTGCAGTCGCAGGCAGCAAGGCTTAACTTCGAAGCCTCGAAGTTCCCCATCGCCATCCCACCCCCACCCCCACCCCCACCCCCACCCCCTGCCCCGTCCCCTGCCCTCTCCTCCCTCTCGCATGCACAGACACACAAAATCTCTCCGACCGTAGAACAATATATTAAACACGCAGGCGTCGCACCATCCATCGCGCAGAAACCCTAACCCTCCCCCCCATCCCCCCCGTCTCCTTCGATCCACCCCTCGCGGACGAATTGTCCCCCCGTCCTTCCAGCCTGGCTTTCGTTTTTTCGCTATCTCGTCATCGGAAGCAAAGTTAGGGTCAACCTGCTGCCCCCCCGACCTACATTGCCCTCCATAGCCACCTCCAATTCTGAAGCTGTCATTTTGTTTGTTTGTTGGTTTCTCGTGGTGTGGATGCCCGGAGGTTCGTGCCGGTTGATGCGGAAATCTTCTCCCCAGTGCACATGTGCGTGCAGCCACTCCTCACAGAGGACAATGCTTTCCTTCATTCGTTACGTGCAATAGTACACGCCGGGATCAGACACAATGTCCGCCCCGGTCACTCCATACGAGCGCGCAAGAGGCCGTGGAACCAGCCAGGTGACTAATTCATTTCGGCCGGCAGTGTTGTTTTCTCTCTCTGAGAGAGAGAGAGAGAGAGAGAGAGAGAGAGAGAGAGAGAGAGAGAGAGAGAGAGAGAGAGAGAGAGAGAGAGAGAGAGAGAGAGAGAGAGAGAGAGAGAGAGATGAATCTCTCTGTCTGTGCTGATTGGATCCGGAAATGCAGCATCGCTTTCTATTAAGCCAACTGAACTCATGTTAGAAAATCACTTCTTCACGCAATTGCCGAATTATTTTGGAAACTTCTGAGCAAATCTTCTGACCATGCCATATTGCTCATATCAAACTTTTCCCTATTAAGAGTGATAATGTAACGTTTTATGTTTGTTTACCTTTTTCAGCAATATATCAGAGGATCTATTTTTCACGAGGACTTCATCTTCGAAATGATTCCTCAATCTAAACTATCATGTATTGTGTGACATTGCAGGTCTTCAAAAGTGGGCCACTATACATATCCTCAAAGGGTAACTATTCACTTGCTTGAATTGGAAACTTTTTTGGTGGGAGGTTGTCCAAGATATGTTCTAGTTATACCATCTCAAAAACAGTACTGTATGAATGTACAGACCCTATGGTTCATTATCATTCAAGTATAACGGAAGAGATTCCGTAATACGCCAAACATTGTATTGAAAGCTTGGATCAGACATTGATTGGTGTGAGGCAATTTCACTAGATGATGACAAGTATCGCCTAGTCGTTAGGGTCTTAGGTTCACCTCAGTGCTTGCTAATGGCTACCAACAGCTTGTTTCTGGCTGATGGTTTCCTTCTCTGGGCTAGTGATGTCTTGAGTATAACTTTGCACTGGCATCTAGGAGAAGAGAGACATCGTGGTGGTTTTGAGGTGACACCCTTTCGTCTATTCTGTGTTCTTCTACTCCCTAAAGACAGGAGTGGTTCAAACTTCATCTACAGATCTGGCATTCAATGGTTTCAAATCATTGCTAAAACAAGGCCAGGTTCTCTATCTATACTTCTTGGTGTGTGTGGGAATGCATTGGCCTTCTCCGAGTGCCTTTTGTTGCATCCCACATTACAAACAATTGATGTAAATTGAAAACTGGCTGTGCTTGAAGACGCAATGGCTTTCCATGCATGTGGGGTGGAGTTAGATGCATCTCTTGCTCATTGCCAATGGAATTAGTGGTAGGTCACCCCTTCTTGTACTTAGTTAAGTTTGTGTGGCATATGAAGTAAGTCTTTTTGCACTTGCCAACATATCCCCAGAACCCCTGCCCCCCTGCCAAAAAGAAAGAAAGAAAAAGGCCACCCCTTGGTATGCCTGGCCTTGAGTGATGGCCTTCTAAGATATTATTCTTTCATTAGGTTACCATATTTTCCCTTACAATCTTTTTTCTTGTTCCTTGTGTTATCCATGTAGGATTGGGCTGGAAAACATGGAAGCGCCGATGGTTTATACTCACACGCAATTCTTTGTTCTTCTATAAAAGCGATCCGGTAAGTTTTGTCTACTTTTTATTTTTTTGGATGTACACTTCAATCCCCCCCCAACCAAAAGGGTGGTATTAACGTTCCTATACATGCTGCTTGCTATCAGCTTTTTGCAGGAAGGAATTCACTTTAATATTGTTTTTAAATTTACGTTGCTTGGAAAAGCTTCTTATGGAACTGTCTAGAGACCTCCTTTTAAACATACTGGCTACATGTTCTATGGGCTGAAATGTTGCTATCATGACACATCATATTTTAACTCTATAAAAGGAACAAGGGGACCAAGTGCCAGAGTGGAATCATAGGTCTTCTCATATCCCAAGCCTGAATCATATGTGGCTCTGCTATCATGGCATGCTTATTCAGCTTCATAACGTGGAACGAGGCAACCAATTACTGGAGGGGAACTGTAGGTCATCTGGAATCCTGAGCCTGAATTCTATGTGGCCCTAATATTTTCATTGAATTTTTAGGAAAAATGGGAGCAAATGTGTGAATACAACTGATAACTTGGAGAGTGTGCTAATATGGAGCTATGCAACAAAGTACCATAGCATCTTCTTCTCATCAAGCCTTTTTCCCAAAACAATCCACCCACTTAGATATGATTGGGCTGCATCCTATGTCCAAAGTATGATTCAACAACTATACTAATGTGAGTCAATATGATTGTGATTAATATCAAATAAGAATTGTACTGGATGGAGGCATAAGTGAGTGGAAATTAAATCACTCAATTTATTTCAAGTTTGTGGAACAATACACAAGAAAACCACAAGAATGCTACAGTCAACTATACCAAGAATGCCCATAGTCTGAATGGAGGAGTTTAATCTCTGGGCTAAGACTACGGTTTCAATTGATTGGACAGTAGAGTGGCTTTGAAGAGTGAAACTTGCAAAAAACATTGCTAAGGCTGCATTATTGCAATCACCTCCATTACTGCGCGTATGATTTCCAATAGGTTCTGTTTGTTGTGTTCGTTGGTGTGTTAATGAGCATGGATAGTTATATCATGCACTTCTTAGGGGTTCCATTCCATCTAGGGGCCATGCTTGCTGAAGAATGATGTGTTTGAGCTTGGAGTTTTTAATGTGCCTAGGGTCCTTAATGTTCCATTGTGGTGTAACTTATGGGTGTGTAGTGTGTGGACAAATCTCTCATGGCTGAGCATTTGTCAAGTATTGTGCCCAATGTTTGAGGGCCCGAAGTAGATTGCCTTTGCTGTCCAGCCATGACCTTGCTGCCCTGCAGAGTTCCAGCTTCTAGGGTGACTGATTTTGCTGCCTCCAGCCAGCATTACCCCAGTTTTAGGCACTTGTCCAGTCTAGACTAGCAGCACTTTTGCTCAATTCTGGCCTCTATAAGCTCTATCTTACCTAATCTCAGCTTTAATCAGTTGTTTAGCATGGACCTTTCAGGTTTGCTTTGACCACAGGCAGGGGCCGTTCAGCTAGTAGGGAGCCTTATGTGTTTTCACCTGCATTTAGGGCAACATCCAATAACTCCAGTAGCCATTAGCTTCTGCTTAAGGTGTGATTTTCAGCTTCCATATCAGGGCCTTTTAGGGCAGCATTTAGTCAATCAAATAGCTGTCACCGCCTCTCAGATAATCACTATGCCAGCTAGTGAAGAGATCACCGGATTATCTACTTTGCTGTCCATACTCTAAATAGAAGAGTAATGCAAACATTAAATGTAGCAGCAGTTTCTTGTTTTGTCTGTTGTATTGTACCATGAAATAGAAGATTAGCCACTTCACCTTGTTTGGACTTTGCGTCTCTCATGAGCTTGTTGAGAGAGACTACTGAGGGAGGAAGAGATTCATAGTGCTAAGAACCAAGCTTTATGCTAGTTGTGAAAAGGAGAGAGTTTCAAAGGGCACCTTGCAATGTGAAAGCCCCACCGTGATTGGGAACCCACTTATTTATCATGGCATGACAACATATTAGTTCTGAAAGCAGCATGAGATGAATGATAGGCTTAATAACGTTGCCAAAGGGTGAAGGAAGATGATTGATTTGAAGTTGAAGCTAGATGGGAGTAGAAGAGCAATTAGCCCAAGATAGATTGCCTCAATTGGAACTAGCCTTCCTTTTGAGGAAAGAGTGGTAATGATCTGATTTATGCTTATTACAGCAATACCAAAATATACATAATCTGAAAATACAACATTATTACTTAATCTTAGACAATGGACAACTTGTTTGCCCCAAAACTAGCGCCCCTTGCGGTTCTCTTTATATCTTGTATTGCAATTTGGATAGAATACACTGATATTCCTTGAACCTCATTCGCTCTTCAATTGTCTCTTGCTATCACAAACGACCAGGATGCCTTCAAACTAATTTGCCCCTTGGTTTGCTCAGGGAATTGGCCTTGATTGTACCCTTTGGGTGACAAATTCGGCCCCAAATTCACTGTTATTGGCTTGTCTAATGAATCTCTTGAAATTCTTCAAATTTAGTTGTTGAAATTCAAGTTCTAGGCCTGCAAACCTGAGCACGTCCCGAGGTGGTTGTCAAAGCCTAATCCTTGTTGTAAATTAGGGTTTACAATGGAGATTCTTTAAAAGCTCCACCTTCAATGGTTGGAATTGTTGGATTTTGCTGAGGGAAGATGAGAAATGGCTGGACAACGAGAGAGAATGTTGTAGAGGGAGAGAATTTAGACTTCCATCATAAGATAATGGAATAAATCAGAAGCTGCCTTGTCTAGACAGCCATGGAAGCTGTCAATGACTATTGGAACACACCAAGAATGTTGTCGCCTGGTCGCTACAACTATCTTAATTTTGTTGTCTACTTTTGTAGGGCCTTTGGCAATTATTCCTTGCTCCAATGGCTGCTCCAAATGGTCAAGATCTGCCCTAAATTGCTGGCTACCAGAGCTGTATCGGCCTTCTCTCTTCCCCTCAGCTTTGACAAGCTGGAATGACGCTTCTCTAGCCTCCCACAGCCCTCTTCTCACTTGCACAGGCAGGTTTTGCCTAACATTAGCCTTCTCAATTCGTTTTTTAACATTTTTCAGCATTATTAAATTAATTTTCAATAATTATGTGTTGCTCAAAAAAATAATTTGACTAGCCAACAATTGAATTTGTTAGGCCAATTTATTAGTCAAGTATTCTTGAGCACTCATTAGCCCTTGGGACTGGCATCAATTTATTAATTGATGTGAATTCCCTAGTGTCAGGCTAACACTTATGGCTAATAAAGTAATTTGGGTCAATTTTTGTCACTAGGTACCACCTAGTACTTGTCAAGTACAACTTGTTACAACTTTTGCCTTCGGCACCAACTTATATCTTGATGTCCTAGGTCTCATATTGTGAAATACTAGACATCTCAGGCATTGGAGTCTGTACCACATGCAATGAAACAGGGGTAGGATCAAAAGGACCTTATGTGCGGCGCTTCTTACGAATAAACTTGACAGGGGGCACATCTGTTGAATTTGAGTTGGGTTGCATAGGAGGAGAAGGAACAGGAGGCATAGTACTTTCAGGGTTGTTGAAACGGACTGGCCGTTTTAGACCGAAACGGAAACGGCAGGCCGGCGTTTCGGCATCCTGTGGTCCGTTTCGGGGCACTCCAACTCCCGCCGCCGCCGCCGCCGCCGCCGTCACCGCCTCCTTCTCCTCCTCCTCCTCTTTTTCTTCTTCTTGGCGCTGGATCCATATTGGATGCACGTCACTCCAATCAAGGGATATGAGAGCTCCGATGGATCAAAGAAGTGGCAGTGCAACTATTGTGGATTGGAGAAATCAGGGAGCATAATGTGCGTGAAAGACCACTTGGTATGCATTCTCAACAAAGACATCGAGCTTTGTTGTCAAGACTACAACTGCCAATTGTTCATTGATGTTGATACTTATTACTCAGTAGTTACTAGAGTCTAGAGACTAGTACATAGTGATCAGTGCTCACTGGACTTTGGAGTTTTGACAGATTATTCCTATCTTGATTTCACTTATTATGCATCTTGATTCTTGTTCCATTGTTCTTGATGTTAGTCTTCACTGCTCTTTAGATCATAGATGATTCATGAGTCATAAATTATAATTCATTTTGTTGCCTTAAGTTTTGAAAATTGAGTCTTAATTGTGTTAAGCTGTCTTAAGTTTCAACCAATGACATGTGTAATGAATTATGATTTCAATCATATGACATGAAGACTCAAAGTTTTGTATGAAATTTGGGTACATGTTGTTGTAAGCATTGATATATTTACATACCCACATAGTACTGTATTTATTTTAGTGTACAATCCGAAACGCCGTCTCTCTGTTTCCAAAATTTGACCGAAACTCTGAAACTCCAGTTTTTCCCGTTTCCGTTTCCTCCGTTTTTGAAACTCCCCCGTACTATGGAAGGAGGAGACTATTGTGAAAGTGGAACGGGATTAGGCACAAGAATGTGTGCAAGTCACATTTGCACATTTGATTATTAACTTAATTAAATGCTAAGCAAAGCATCAAAATCTCATGTCATCTTGACACCCAACAAAAATTCGTGGCTTAGTTGACTTGTATGTTAGCTTCCTAGTTGACAAAGTAGAAATTATGAGCTAGCTCCATAGTCAACTATACTCTGAACTTTGGTAAATGTGATAATTGAGTTGTTACCTCTTTGGTGGAAGTGTTCATTGTTCAACTTGTCTTTGGGAAATAAAAGGCATCAGCTGAACTATTGAACATTTGTAGGTGACCTTAAGGCTAGGTTCCTTACATGAGATGACCTTAAGGCTAGGTTCCTTACATGAGATGAGTTCTATGAGCTCAAGCTGTGATCAAGTATAAAGACCCTCAGCCCTTATGTTTCCAAAAAGGTGATATTACTTGCTTTACACTTTAGTGAAACTGTTTTTGGTTTTGGCTTGCTTGGTCTAAGAACTTGGAACTTCAGAATATGATCCATTGGTTCCCTAGATGATCCACACAAAGTTAGGATGAATTATATACCCATTATTTGAATGCTGACTCTAGTAGTAACTACTCTTAGAAATGGTTGCTACAAATCCAATTTTATACCAATCTAACAGGTATATAGATTAGAAAAACCCTACAACTGCATCCTAATGAGTTGAACAATGTATATAGGGTTGGAGCACTTGGGGTTGGCTGGATTCGATATACCTGAATTAAGTGATATTGAGAGGCTGAGATAAATGGTACCAATGTAACTGTTTTGGCAATGGCTCCTTGAGTTGCTAAGCACTAAATGGACAGTAAAATCTCCACGAGATCTGAGACAAATAGCATATGCTAGTGGCTTTTTTCTTGATTTTCCAGTGGCAGGCCCTATTGAGATTGCAAAGTTGTCAGTGAAATCATTGTTGAGCAGCATTGGTTGGCATGCAAGTCATGACATTTGATGTGATAGTAGTGCTTTAGTGCAAGCCAAGATGCCTAGCAGCTGTCTTTACCTGTTCTCAGAGATGTTATTCTGGAAAGCAACCCAATATTTTTTGGGAGCAAAGTATTCCACTCCTCTTGCCAAGATGCCTGGTAGCTGTCTTTATCTGTTCTCAGAGATGTTATTCTGGAAAGCAACCCAATATTTTTTGGGAGCAAAGTATTCCACTCCTCTTGCCTGTATATCCATGTTCTTTTTTCAGGTTTAGCCTTCTAAGAGCAAAGTTCCTTAATCATATAAAGTCCATGCAAACAGACTAGCAAGGTAGCAGATAGGTCTCGATTCTACAGATTTATTTATTTTTCACTGACCATAATCCCTCAATAGGATTGCATGTGAAATAATCATTCCACCAGTGAGTTGTGATAGTTATTTTATCTTTCTGTTGTGCTATTCAGTATGTTGTTGGAAAACAGATAGCTCCTGAGTTGTGGTAACCAGCACTTTTATTTCATATAATTAGAGAAGCTAAACAAGTAGGTAGAAATTAGAAGACTGGAAAAATGGTTGTGAGTTGTAAGACAGAAAAAGTACTGTTTATTATTCGTATTGATCATGACTGAGTGTTCTGTGCATTGGATCTCTTTTGTCTAGAGGATAATATGCTATTTTGCAGTTAACTTTAATGTGGTGAATGATAGACTTGAGCTCATTCAATTTACATTTGGGTTGTTTCTCTTCTGATAGAATGTGCCATCTGTTAAGGGTGCTGAATCAAACCTGGTACAAGGTGGCATAGAATTAAATAACTCAGGAAGGTTTGCCATTTCTTCCAGCCTTCGTTTTCAATTATGTGGGATTGTGTTACTTGTTTCTTGATCACTTTGTTTATAAGCACTGTATTGCGTTGCGCTGTGTAGTGTATTGGTTCGGGCAGACAAAAAGTTGTTGACTGTTATTTTTCCGGATGGACGAGCTTTCACTCTGAAGGTAGTAATATTTTGCCTTTTGTTCTCTTGGGTGTGTGGTGTTGGAGAGACTTCAAGATATCATTGTTGACTGCACATTTAGAGCAGGAACTGGTGCAGACAACCAAGATCTTTGTCTATTTAAAGCCACTTCTCTTTTCATTTACCATTTATTCCCTTAAAGAGCTCCACACATGATACCTCCACTTGGATGAGTCTAATCTTGTCATGGATCCAACACCACTCCTTGCCCGTTCTCTCTCTCTCTCTCTCTCTCTCTCTCACACACACACACACACACACACACACACACACACACACACACACACAGAGACACACATACACAGCCTCTTCTCTTTCCCCTTCTCTGCTCTTCTTTGTTGCCAAAAAGATCCACATTCAGATTCCAGAATGTCGTCTCTTACAAGTCTTTGATAATGCCATTTGGAATTTAGTTGCCCTTAAATACTTTACACACTTTTATTACACCTTACACCACTCGCTTCCATGTGATTAATTTGGATCATGAACTAACTAGTCTCTCTTTATATCGCTAACCTCCACAACCCACTTTTAGTGGTACAGGATATGCAGTGCATATTCTTTTTTTGTGGGTAAGATACTTCAGTTGGTATCACACCTGTATAACCCTATTGTGTAATGCCAAACAGCCAGAATTGCCCATATTTTCTGCAAAATGTTTGAGAATTACACTTTCTCTGGTCTACAGTAAAAGTGCATACTATCTCAAACCTTGTCAATAACATGTTGGTTGCATGCAATGGAAACAGATACCTAGGCATATTTGGGTTGGTATTTATGCTTTGATGCATGCAGCTTAGCTTGGCAGATCACCTCTGTGGTAGTCGTTCTACTATTCGTTAGATAAGGAAACACATCAGCTTTTCTTGGATTGACAAGTCCTGTATAGTCCCATGAAATTTCATCTGTTATGACAGCTTAATCTCTCCAGCTGTTCACTGCCAAAACTACGTGGTTATCCTTGCTATGGTAAAAGTTTTGTACAATAAAATGGACAGTCCAAATGTATTGGGGCCAAGAGACTTGAGTAACGTAATACATAAATCTGCTACATGATGGTTGTATGCATTTGTTGCTGATGCATTCCTTTTAACTGAATCTTCTGGCAGGCAGAAACTTCAGAGGATCTGGATGAATGGAGAGCTGCATTGGGAAGGGCACTTGCTGTAGCACCAAATGCTGCATCAATGATGGGCCAAAGTGGAATTTTCAGAAATGATTCTATGGATGCTGGTGAAGGGCCTAGTGAACAAGGTATTACAGATAGGTTACACTCTTTGACCAAAATCTTAACTTTGTAGATGTTTGGAAATCACACTTTGGAGTCTCATGCTTTGGACAAGAAAAATGCTACACCTTCCAAAGAGAGTACAGCCTATGCTTCTAAAGTGCTGGCTAGCTGAATTGTCTGCTGCTTTGATCGATGGAAGTAATGCAGGATGCCTCAGTAAGTCAACTGAGTTTTACAGTACTCTTATCAGTCCAAACTGTCAGATCATAATTAACCTTCCAAGTAGCTGTTTTGAGATGACTTCGTTCTTGCTTGTTCAAGGGCACATCCTTACTCCGGGGATGGGCCAGTCGAAGGTAGGGCAGAGCTTAGACTGTATTGGAGAATAGGAAAGAGGGTATCTAGAGGGGCCGACAGCTGACATAAGGCAAGGAGGGTATTTAGATGGTAGTGTCTCATGTTGCATTTTGTGCTTAGATTCTTTTTCATCTGATTGAGTTTTTGTATAACATGAAGTTTGGGAGGATGTTCATTGATCATAGCATTGTTAACTAATTGGCTGATTGTAAGTTTTTGCTTAACCTACAACACAAGTGAAGGTGCAACTTTTGGTTCTGAAGTAAATAATCATAATTGTTTGAAATAAGAGGTCACACCAATGCCTTAAAGCAGTTTTGAATGGTTCTGAAGATGATTGTATTTGGACCAATTAGCACAATGTAGTGAAAATCATCCTTTGACAAGCAGTTGCACAAGTTTATTCCATATATGCACCTGTGATTTGTTTCATTTTTCTATGATTTTCTACTAATCAAATGACTGACAGATCTGAGCTGCTTATTCTGATCTGCCTTTTAGGTAGGGAAAGACGGCCAGTCAAATCTTTGGTTGTTGGGAGACCAATATTACTTGCTTTGGAGGACATTGATGGGAGTCCCTCTTTTCTGGAGAAAGCTCTTTGCTTTATAGAGCATTATGGTAGCTTGCTAACTTGTCAAAAAGCATCTCAATCCTGTCATGTAGCTTTTGTTGCAATTCTTTTTTGTTCATTAGGTATTTTGAGTAAGCTGTGTTGCTGTATTATGCAGGAGTAAAAGTTGAGGGAGTTCTTCGACAGTCTGCGGATGTGGATGATGTGGATTTACGGATTCGTGATTATGAGCAAGGTATGCAATGTTGAAACGTTGGTACTATCTAAAAGCATAAGAGTATTTGGTTGTTAAGTAAGCAATAAGGAGAATCAATGGTTGTTAAAAATGAAAGTGGAAATTTTGTTTCTAAAAAAAGTTGTGAGAAGCCACATACTTCATGTACTGAATATTTTTGACTACCTTGCATCTTTAGTTCTATGCAAGTGAAATCATGCGATTGGCCATGACTTAACTAAAATGGTTTGAGAGGAACTAAATCTTGTGTTCGCTGTGCCATGTTCAGGGCGGAATCAGTTTGGGATAGATGAGGATGCGCATATTATCAGTGACTGTATAAAGGTATTGGGAATGCAAAGCTAGCACAGGGAAAAATTTCTGGGAAAAATATGACTGGTCATTTGCTAAACTTTATTTATCTCCTTTAACTAAACCATAAATAGCCTTCTCTGTGATGTGTCAGCATGTTCTTCGAGAATTGCCTTCATCACCTGTGCCAACTCCTTGTTGCACTGCCCTTCTAGAGGCTCATAGTAAGCATCGGTCCCTGTTCAGAGTTGGATTTTTTAAAGATTTGTAGTTTAGAGCATATGACTTCATTGTTTCAACAATCAGGAATTGAAGGCAAGGAGGCTCGAGTCATGGCCATGCGCCTAGCAGTTGCAGAAACATTCCCTGAGCCCAATCGAAGGCTGCTGCAAAGGTACTCCTCTTCACTTCCTATCTAGTAAAGGAAACTTGTTGGATGCTTGTGTGTGGATTGCAATCTGCATCTTTACAATTTTGAATATTTGCTTTGATGCAACTTTAGATATGTGGCAATGAGCTTACATTTTGAGCTGTATTGCTCCTTGTTCTTTCCCTGCATTAAAACCACTGCCCATTGGAATGTGTAGTGAGAGAGACTAGATTTCCTTGGTAAATGTCACTGTTTATAAGAATGACGGGCAGAATCATTAGTGCAGTAATGTGAATGCATGTAAGTTGATTTAATATGGAAAACCATGTGATTGTGACCGATCAGTTCGGTCCCTGGAGTGGCCTTGTTTTGCAGATATCACCTTCAGACTCTCTGTCAGTCCATGTGACATGGTGCAGGCCTGTGTTCTGGATCAGATCAGTTCTAGACAATGTTAGTTAAGACCTGCCCTGATGCACTTTACCCTCAGTACAATAGCTGGGCGGTTTTCCTTAATCCCTCTTTATCACATCAGTGGGTTACCCCAAGCCCAGAGTACTACGTGGCTAAGTACACTAACTCCTGCCCCCGTGTCTATAATCCCTTTCCTCATGGTATCACCTACAACTAGGACCGGCAAGACTGTGTGCATTTATATGCCTTCCCAGAAAGCATTAACATGCAAGGACTTGGGCACGAATTGCAGCATCAGTCTTAGTATTTGTGTTACTGCATTGTGGTCTTCCAAGTCAACTCTTGTTTGCTCTAGTGATCCTTCCACCCATTGCTTTAGCTCTTGCCGTAGTGTGGTTATGAGTCACTACACTCAAATCTACCCCTTTCAGCTCATCAAGGGACCAAGCGAATACATCTATCTACTCTCGCAAGAGAGCAATAAGAGTTGCCTCCTCTTCCTCGGTCAAGTCGTTGGCCATGAAAACAGGACGGGGCATCTCCCCTTCCTTAGCTATATTGACCTCCTTGACTTTGGTGGGTCCTTCTATAGGCTCACTCGCTTGCCCTTATCTTTTGGCTCCTAGCAAGACTACTACCCTATCGCCTTTCTTAAATCCTGTGAATCGTTTCGATAGGTCTTGCAGCTTCCTCTTCTCCTCAGCTTGCGGATCCCTAGGTTGTTTCCTTCTTTCCCCCTTCAACCTTCAACGCCTTAGGTGGACTGGTAGGTCTCCTTTGGTGTGTTTGGTCTTAGGTGCTCGGGCTGTCTCAGGATCTCTATTTGAGCTTACTTCCGACTCGAAATCGAACTCTCCATCTTCGCTAGAAGAGGGAGTTTCTCCCAGAGGTTGTAGCTCCAACATGATTCTATTGAGTACTGGTGTGGCACCTGGTTGGGCAAGGCCTTCTCATTCATAATCAAGCACTTCTATGTGCTCCAACGAGGCGTGATCACAATCCATTCGCATGACTCCTTTCTCGATTATGAAGATGTTTTTCTTCTGCGGTTTGGAGTCTACCCATATTTGTTCAATCACATGTTCCTAATTGTTGTACTCTATTGTGTCGATCTCTTCTTCGCTCTCGTCACACTAAAGGAACAATAGTCTCCATACTCTCATCAGAACTATCCTTGTCCGGTTGCTCGATATCTCCTAGGTTTTGATACTGCGGTTCCTTGTCATCATAGCGCATGCATCCAATCTCGCTCATTCTCGAGGCAAGGGATATACTTGGTCAATGGCGCATAATATTTTCTAACTTGCGCATCCCCCTTCAGCATGGCCGAGATGGTGTCTAGATTGGCTGGTGTAGTCTTCCAAGTATCCATCTCTACTCTCACTGCTTCCGTTTGATTGCCTAAGAAGATTAGATTGTTTCCCCAATCTTCTATGACTTGTGTGTTGTGCATCTAGGGTTGGCCTAACAGGATATCGTAGTCCCCTCCTTTCATGATTATGAAGTCCACAGAAAACTAGACTCCTGCGGTCTTCAATGGCCAATTTTTTAGCACTCCGGATGGCTTTACTTTTGTTTTTTTAGCCAATGTGAACGTCAAACCTAGAATTCCTGCATTTTTCAGTTCATTGAAGTCTACAAAATTATCAATACCTTGTGATTGTTTCTGCAGCCAGCTTCAGTAGATGACTTCTTAGTTGATGGTTTTAACTTGAACAGTTTCCCTTTCATCAGTATTCTTGACCATGAGGCTTCCAAGGAAGTCTTTTCCATGGTTGACCTCCAGCAGTCAGACTTTCAAATTAATATATCATGGAAGTTTTGGGTCTTCATAAGCCAAATAAGAGTGTTTCCTGAGCTTGTCCTACCACTAGGCTTGAGGGAGTGATCATGTCTCTGATGGTTGGGTTTGGAGCGACTTTACTTCTTCAGCCTCCCTTGAACCGTTTGACCAGGTGTTGACAACATTGGTCAGTGATGAACTGTTGCTCACCAATGTTTGACCAGTGATTAGCTTTTGTTCACTGTTGGAAGGATGATTAACCATGGTTGAAAGGCAGGGTTCCATTAGACCTTTGCTTTAATAAATTGTCTGTCCAGTGGTAGTTTGACCTTGAGAGTTTGTGTTCAACCACCAAGGGTTATGTCTGATTGGTCAGCCGGTACTTACAGCAGATTTCAGCCCCATAACAATCATTATCTCAGTGCTTTTGTATGTTTGACAACAATGACCGAGGGAGTGATTGCTTCTTTCCTAACCATCCTGGAGCGTCTGGGAGGTCACCTTTTGTCTCTTTAGGCAAGTTTAGGAGGTGGCACGCTGAAAACTAGCTACATTATAAAATTGCCGGAGGGGCTCTAAATGTCGCTTGTTGTTTGTGTGTTTGTTTATTTCTGTCTTTTCTTGGATCAGTTCTCCCTCTCCCAAGTTTTCTTTTGGATGTGATTTATCACAGCTCTTGCTTGTAGGGTAATGCCTGCTGCTTGCTGCCAGCATCTTTATCATATTCACTCAATTCTTGGATTATAATGTGGGTTAATAGTGCCCATTAATCAAAAGTTGCCTGTTGACCTTAGCAATTCATTGCAAGGTGCTTGCGTTACTCATTTTTGGTTGAATATAGGCAGTTCTCGGAAAACATGGTGACAAGAATTAGTTGGCTGTTTTTGTGGATGCTGGCACTTCCTTTTTTATATGCAAGTTTTCAGAGCTAATACGTAATTTGATTAAATTCATCATTGTTGTTGCGAGATTAACTCAGCAATTATTTGATGGTTGAAGCAGAGTATTGAAGATGATGAGTGCTGTCGTTGATCATAGTGCGGAGAACCGTATGACAGCATCAGCTGTTGCTGCTTGCATGGCTCCTTTACTGTTGCGACCTCTTTTGGCTGGTGAATGTGGACTTGAAGATGATTCTGATGTCAGTGGAGACAATGCAGCACAACTCCTTGCAGCAGCAGCAGCTGCCAATAGTGCCCAAGCTATAATTACAACTTTGTTGGAGGATTATGACAAAATCTTTGAGGTATATCCAGTATTCATAGGTGGGCTTGGTGTTGTATTAAATTTATGTTGTAACTTGTGCCCTTGTCACGCCTGCTGTGTAGTTGTTTAAACTTGAGGGCAGGTTTGCATGTAGACACAAAATTAAGCTAACCCAACTCTGTCAGCAGGTCCTGGTTGTGTCTTCTTGCATTGTGAGGATCTTGCTTTGTCTGTTTAAAATTCATGGGTGGACTTGCTCTTGAAATTTATATGTCCATTGTAACTTCTACCTTTTGTCATGCCTGTGGTGTAATCGTTCTAACTTTCTTCTTTGTAAAATCTTCATGCATTAGATTTGCATGAAATGTTCAGCTCAAGGTAACTGTGATGTGTCTTGTAGCACTTGCTTCTCTCTTTAGAAGGGTTTGTGGTGTCATTCATTCAATTTGCATGGAACCTGCACTCTATACCTGCTTGTGGGTTTTTCCAGATATGTAAGTGCAATTTGTTAACACTGTATGGAAATACTGCGTGGGGCATGTTTGCAAAATCCAGGTCTCAGTAAAATGTTGAGTCTTGAATGTTGGCTACTTCTTTTCAACCTTTTAAAGACTTATTTTTTTGTTGTACTTGTGTAAAGGGGAGGAGGTGGATGCTAAGCATGTTTGTGTATTTGCAGGATTATAAGGTCCCACCAACACAAGCTTCTTTAGACATATACCCCCATGCAGAAGACAGTGGTAGTGAGGGGTCATCAGATGAGGAGGTTCCGCAGGTGCATGATGAAGGCTATCAGGATAGTCGAAATGAGCTGGATGTGGATATTGATGAAGATGATGTTGATCGGCAATATAGTGGAACGTTCAGTGGGAGTAGTGGCAATGAAGATGGTGATGTTTATGATTTGAAGGTGACAATTGGATTTGGTTGTAACTGTTTTCCATGTTTACTTTTGAGACCTCATGTGCAATTACATTTTGTACTTGCTCTCTTTTTATACATTTAATCTACAGTATTGTGTTGCCGCACTTATCCTACAATCTGCATTCAGGTGTTTGAAGGTGTTGACTCTGAAGTAGAATCAACAAGTGTCTCAATCAGCACTTCCATGAATCAGGAATTGAAAGGATGGCATAAATCAACCAAGTTTAGAAGTGATGATGGTACTGATTATGATAGACATCTGGAGAGTGATGGCTATAATACTAGACTTTCTGCAAATAATGCTACATGGGAAGACCAAGAGTCCCCAACAGCTAGCCCAAGAGCAAAAGTTTCTGGTGGAAATGTAGGAGCTAGTACCAGTATGGTGACTTCCAAGGCTCCAAGATCAGGATCAAGTAGCAAGAGGCCATCTGTTTGGGGTGTTTCATCGGTAAGATGGTTCTCACAACTAAAGTGTAATTATGTTAATGGGAATGGAGGAATAAGGAGAATTTTTCTTCATTGGATTTTGCAAGGTTCATGTTTATCCTGATATGATATACAGAGTGCAAAAAACAGTTGATAATCGAACTGTGGTGGCTGTGATGATTTCAGGATCTTCTTCATTACAATGCTGCTTAGTATGTAGACAATCATGCTTATGCTGTAGATCATACCTTGGGGTGCTTTTTCATAAGTTTGTACATAACTCTTATGAAGCATTACGACCCATCATTGTATATTTAAAAAGCTTGTTTTTTGATCGTTTCACCAAGCAAACTGAAAGTAAAAAATCTTGCCTCAATGCTCCATCATGGTATATTAAAGAAACTTCTGTCTTTGATTATTTCACGGAGTAAACTGAAAGTATAAATTTTTGCCTCAATGCCTGGTTGTGCTTCAGCTCATAATCAAAATCATTGTGTGTCTTTGTATCTTTCAATATTGAAGCTCTGGAGTCTGAAATCTGTCCCTTATTTCATGCACAAATGTGATTGATTATGCTTTCTAATGTATGTCGTGTACTGCTGCATCAGGTTGGTAAAAGAAATCTCTCAACAGATACAACAGTTTCTTCTGGAGAAGAAGAGTAAGTTATCCTTGTTAGCCTTTCCTTCTTCTAGATTATGAGGGCTGTAAAATAGTAGTTCTTTTTCACATTATTGGATATCTTCAGCCTTTGCACTTTTCCTTTATCCTGAGCCTGACTCTATGAACTTCCGATCTTGTGTTTGCAGACTGGCTATTCTGAGGTTAGAAGCAACAAGACAAGAGTTGCAGAATAAGATTGCAAAAGAGGTTAGGTTTTTCTAACTGAGTGATATAAACTTTATACATCTCAGTGCTAAAAACAGATTGCCCTCTATATTTTAATTGTATTTATGTTGTTTATTACAGGTCAAAGGAAATGCTGCTTTACAAGCGAGTCTTGAAAGAAGAAAACAAGCACTTCATGAGCGCCGCCTTGCCCTTGAGCAGGATGTGAGTTTATATTTAGCTGTGTCTTTGTTTGGGAATGGCTGGTGCTGCTGGAAAACTACTGCTATGTAAGTCTGGGTTTGGAAAGACAATGTTGGAAGAGTGCTTCATTGAAACATGTTAGGCATAGAATTATACCTGGAGGCTGAGAGCACGATTGCTATAAAATATTACATGTAATCTCTCAGCTTGATTTGATAATTCAGGTCAGACCTGAGAAATAAAATCAAGCCTTAAGGGCAAATAAAACTCCGGGACAAATAGGAGGATTGCACATGACAGCTTTGTGGCACACTTTGGAGATAGCTTTTGAAATTGTTGTTCTGAGTCGCAGACTATGGGGTCTGGACTGGGTCTGCTCGAAAACTGTTATGCTCCCCATGGAGCTGAAAGTTGGATCATGGCAGGGACCATGGTCTGCATCTTTGGCTGGTTTGGGAAAGCAGTGAGGGTGATGCCTCCCAACTATTGCATTGATGGCCATTGCAATAGTAAATCTATTATCACTGTCTGAATCTAAACTTGTCTCCAGCAAGGGGTTTTGAATGAGTAAAACAATATGAAACTCTTAGACTGTCCGGTTGTGAAGTTGGTTGCACTTAAAGGCACCAAAGAAAGATCATGCTGCATAATATCTACAGCTGACTAGTTTCTATACTGCTTGGGGCTTTCTGTTATTGCGATCAGTTTTGTGGGCAATTTGTGCTGGATGGGAACTCTAGAACAGCAGAATTGAAAATGGTTTGTTCTTTTCGCACAGGTAGTTGGTGCTGCATGGGAACTGCGACATAACAGAATAGAAAATAAATTTAAATCTTTTTTCTTTGCTTAGGAGGGTTGGGGTTTTGTTTGGAACATTTGTAAGTCTATGAGACTGGTAGAATCCTTGCAGGATGCTGGATCAGCATCTCCTTGGTCAAATGTTCTTTTCTTATATGGCTTGGGAGGGGTAGGGGTTTTGTTTGTGATAATTAATATGTTACGAGCCTGGCAGAATACTCACTGGATGGTGGATCGGCATCTCCTTGCTTCAAATGTTCTTAGTCCTAGAGCTAGCTGTTTGTTGTCTGGACAGCTCATGCTTGTTGTGCTGGGATGGCAAAAGATTTGACCCCATTACTTGGATGTGTGCTACATGTTTGCTTCTGTATTGAGCACTTGAATATGGGTGTAAAACAACAAAGCTTTCTGTACCTGTGCTTGTTTGTGCTTAAAGATGATAGTCATTGTGTAGTGTCCACTGGGTGCGATATCTAATATCGACATCTGTGGATGCTTAGGTCTCACGGCTTCAAGAACAGTTACAAACAGAGAGAGATCTACGTGCAGCTTTGGAGCTTGGCCTCAGCATGCCTTCATCTCAGCTGCCAATGACTGGAAACTTAGACAATAAGGTTTGTGGCACGTGCAATTTGTTACTCCATACCTGGCCAAGCACATGTACAAACACCTTTTACATCTTGGTGAAACCACTGTTTGTACACATGCACGCATGCAGACAGGTTTGAAGTGCCTGCATGGACCATATGTGTGTGCAGCCATACGTGCACACTGCATGTGCAAGTGCCTATGTTGCATTACTGCAAGGTTCAAAGAAAATTGTGCATTCCCTAGCATAATGAGTCTTTATGGGTTGCATGCTTGTATCTTCTCAATTTGAGTTTGTCGAGCTGATGATATTTATTTCTGATAGATTAGACAAGGGCTGAACTGGAGGAGATTGCACTTGTTGAAGCTGATGTTGCAAGATTGAAACAAAAAGTAACTGAGATTCGTGCACAGCTGAATCAGCAACGTCAGCAGCAAGGTGGCTCTTTGGCAGAGACAAATGAAAGATATCAACGAGTAAAAAATTTGCAAGCTCAACAGTAAGCATTCTGTAAATATCTAGGCTGGTTCACTGTTGATACTAGACAGAGTCGAACTTCCATGAGCTCCTTAGGTCTGGTAAAAATTTATAACTAGGGATGATCTGTATTGTGATACATGATGTACTATAGCAGCTTGCACCTTTGTATGTGAGTGCAACGAGTAATAGTCCCTGAGTGTTAAGGACTGCCACCAATTTTAGGACACTAACTGTTTCTATGGGTGTGCACCTTCGTATTGATATTTTGTTTGCAGTTTATCTTGACCATGTTGCTGGGTGTAAGACAAATTTGTCTGTTCTCATTTGATTTGCTTATTCTGATTAAAGGAGTCTCTAGAATTTTGTGAAATGGTATAAGGATAATCGAATGCATACTTGTATTGTTAAAGACGAAGTGATTGAACTAGTAAATCGGGATATGGTCTTAATTGTTAGGGGTCAGCGTCGGCCTCAACTTCAGGGTAGCATGCAGTACCTTTCCTGAGCTCATACTTACTAAGATTCTGAATTTGAATGCTTTAAACAGTTCAAAGGTTTTTTTATTAGTTATTAATAGCGGTCCTTGATACTATTGTGGTGTGCCCCAACAGTGATGGTGCACAGGTCATCTTAGTGTGAGTGTTGGTTTTCAAATGTTTGTAATTTACTCCACAAAATTTGCATTTTTCTGTGGTGCTTGATGTTATCTGGTACAACTCAAATTCTGTTGCACAGCGTATCTGCTGCTGACTAGTTTGTGTGCTTGTGAATTCATTTCTGGTTTTTTTGGGGATAATATAATACGATGGCTCTTAAGATATCGACGTGCTTAAGGTTGCAACATCTTCAAATGTCCATCTCACAGGAAGATTCTTCAGCAAGAACTGGACCAGACACTAGCTCTTTGCCACCATGAGAAACAGAAGAATAATGAGGTTGGTTTTGTTCTTAGCCTATTCAGCAATCAAGTCAAGAGTATGGATGTGTCAACTTGATGACCTAGCATATTCTTCCTTGCAGCTAGAAAGTCGCCATGGGACAGCACGCACGTCAACACTGGAGCAGGTTGTCTTACATCAATGGAATGCTTTGGCAGAAGCCAAGGTGACATTTGTAAAATGTCTAGATTGCACATTGGTTTCAGTATAATGCCAGCAAGCCTTGATTGTGCAAACCATTGATGCAGGAAACACTGAAAGCAGAAAGGGCACGAGGCATGGATTTGCGTCGCCGCCCTCTGCAGCCTGATTCTGTTGCTGTAACTGATTGGCGGCAACTGCAACCTCCAGCAGGCCCATCTTCGAATGGCAGGCAATTTGCATGGAGACATGGGTCGGACTCCATTGTCAGTGATTCTAGGCTACGGGAAACAGCATCAGGTTGCGCAAGTGACGGGTTGTCCACCTCAGAGATGATGGTAAGATAATTGAGTGGACTGTGATAGATGTATTTTACAAGATGGCTTGTTTCTCTTCATGGTCAAGAGGGATTTAGGCAGTGTATATAACTGTAGTTGCTCTGGTGGATGGAAAGTGATTATATCCTTCTAATTCATGTATGTTTAATCCTTCTAATTAATGCATGTATATGCATGATACTCATATGGGATAAAAGGGCAGTGTGCACATGCATATTTGTGGTTCTTAAGATGTGGTCTCAGCAAAACCAATTTTCCAGGCATCAAATACTTCAGCCTACCAGCGTCAAGTGGTGCCTTCTTCTGGTCAAGTGGTCCCTTCGTCTGCTTTGGTTGAGTTGACGACAAGACTCGACTTTTTCAAGGAGAGACGATCACAGCTTATGGAACAACTACACAATCTAGATTTGACAATCAGTCCAACCAATCATGAGGTTGTTTGGGCTAGGCAACATGGCTGAGCTTCATCTATGGCAGCCATTGAAGATAGGCATCTTGGTTTAGATTGGTCTGGTGTAAAGTATGGTTCATGTACCATCTTCTTGTATATTGACCAGCCCACTTGAGCTGCACAAGGCAAATGCAAAGCGAAGAAGTGGGTGAGCAAGCAAATACTTCAGAGTGCAGTTTCTGATTGATTTCTTGTAAAATTATTAAGATTCTTTTTTGAGAAGTTGATGGCCAACTCAAGTTGTAAAGCTGGTGTATCAATACTCCCCAGTTGAGGTGGGAAGAACATTCTCTGTATAGAGATATTGAAATGGAAACGCAGTGATGTCATCATTCGAATACTTGGGGATTCCAAAACAGTAAACCTTGTTCCAAACACAAATCAGGAAGATTGTTACAAACTGTTAGTATTGCAACATAACAATACTAGCAAATTTTTACACGGTTGTATATCAGTGCTTGAATTCTTTCTTGTTCTAGGTCTTGTAAAGCGAGGCTTGAAAGTATTCAGCGATTAGTTATAAGAGTCTTCTTTCGATAAATGAGCTTTGTCTCATTTGAGATTAGCTTCTGATAATTTGATTGATCGAAATAAACAAATTAAACAAAGAGCCAAAACAGAGTCTATGGGCTTACCACATGGGGAGAGGGTTGAGAATGTCATGTGAACAAGAGCATATGAGACTGTTAAATGTGAGTAAAATTTGTACATAAACTCTGATCTCTAAAAAGCATTAAATGAAAAAGGATATGGATAAGAGGATAAAGTAAGACCTCTACATGGAAGCATTAAAGATTGACACCATGTAAGCTATGTTCATGGAAAACTCTTTGGCCGTGCAATGTTTAAATGGAAGAGGTTGGAAACTCACCAGTTTTTGGGCATTAAGAGAATCACAGTTGATTTTACAACTGGTTTTCGTCAAGACAAATCAAATCTCTATTAGTTTTATGGAAATCCAGCTGGGAAAATTATAGTGAAGGCTAGTTCTTTTTGAACAGTCAATGTTAAGAGCAATGGTATAAGACATGCAATGTAATGGTCTAAGGCTGGAGTCAACCTACATTTAAGGGGGAAAAAGGACGTGAAGAATACAAAATAAGGCCTTTCTAAAAGCAGAAATTGTAAAAAGCATAATGAGAAGGGTGTTGACATCCCATGAAGTGGTTTAAGATCAGAATTTACATCCTATGGATGTGAAGAAGAATATAAAATAAGATTTCTACATAGAACTGATTGGCACAATGTGGTGATAATGATTATATCTATTTCATCCAATGTACTAGGACCACTTAAGCACAATACTTGCGACTATTTTGTTGAAAGGTAACAATGGCAAGGAAACTTTGTAAGAGCAAGAATGGCAGCGATTCTACTAAACGGTAACGATGGCAAGGAGATTTGTGGTCTTCATGAGGATAGAAGCTACAAAGCCCCTCAAAACAATGATTATATTCATTCTATTAGATGGTTTTGGACCATATAAAAGTACTATTTTAACTATTAAATTAAATGCTAACAATGGCAAAGAAATTTGTACTCTTTAGTAGAATAGAAGCTAGAAAGTCTACCCCCTCTTAAATGAAAATACTTATAATGAAAAATGTTGCTCAGAATGAGCCAAGGGTTGTTGATAACAAAAATGGAAATGTACACCTTCTAATTTAGCCAAACTTCTGTCAAGTGGGTACATAAATCATGCACTTTAACTAGTCTTATTCAATGCCTATGTTTTGACTTTTTGGTGGGACCAAAAAGGTCTAGCTAGTGTTAGCATTATCATCTTGGGTGATATTCAAAGGGTAAATCCTTAGAACCATAAGGTGCTTAAAGAGCAACTAGAATACACATGCTTGAGACACTTTGATATAGGAGGGGGGACCAAATAGTATGGTTAGTTTTTATATATTGTGGAACACATTGAAAGGTCTAGGGTTATATGCAACAAGCTAGTTTTTCTTGGTTTTACGATATTCTTCAATAGATTCACATGTCCCCAAGGAATTGCTTGAGTAGATGGGGATGCATTTTCATATTAGTAAGAGCAAAACCTTTGCATTGTCGTAGGGGTTTTTGTCAAAAGGTCGAATCCACTGGGAATCAGAAGTA
The DNA here is from genome assembly GCF_053477565.2 of Lygodium microphyllum. Classification (NCBI taxonomy): domain Eukaryota; kingdom Viridiplantae; phylum Streptophyta; class Polypodiopsida; order Schizaeales; family Lygodiaceae; genus Lygodium; species Lygodium microphyllum. The sequence continues at coordinate 70,595,067 of NC_141157.1, forward strand.
GAAGGAAGTAGAGATAGAAGATGGAAGAGAAGATAGAGAATACCCAAGTGGTAAACACTACAAAGACAAATCATAATGAATTGAATCAATATGTATTGAAAGAACCTGGAATCTTCGCACTACTCAAAAGCAATCTCCAGGCATTAGATCTCTTGAAGCTTCTTCGTAGAACAAAACGTGCATAAAAATTACAGCTCATTCTCTGTTGCTCGAAACCCAAATCTGATGGCTCTGTTGGCTCCGAAAGGGGGGTAAAATGCTAAGACACTTCATCACGGATCTCCCAGATTACTCCTTTCAGTTCAATATGCAGTTTTTAGCTTGTTTACAGCGATCGCGACACGCGCGATTTCGTCCATCTGTCCCTTTTGTGAAAATCCCCTAATTGGCTGAAAAAGCAACTAGCTTTTTGCATGCCATTCTAATCTAGAAGCTCTTTTTCTAACTTTTTTGAATTTTTACAATAAATAATACAAAAAATAGGCTAAAATTATCCAAAAATCTAGTGTTTTCGGATAATCCATGCAACTCACACTAGTACTAATGGCTCAGATCACATTGACTCTCTAGATCAATAAAGAAGTCGGATGATGATGCATTTCATACTTTTTCACACTGTGTTCTTATAACATCATGATATCCACCCTCTGAACCTGTACATTCTCTGGTATGTGCCAAAATCCTAGTTGTCATCGGATTCTGAGTCCTCATCCTTTGCAACCATATCCTTTACTTTTTCATCTTCCATATCTTACGGGCTAGCCCCTGTATTAGGACCACTATTTTCTTCCAATTCTGGCAACTCATAGATAGTAGATTCTCGTCTTTTGAATAATTTGATTCTTTTGCCTGCTACAGGAAGTTTGATGGCTATCCCATCTAGCTCATTTAATGTATAAGTAGCATTATCAAACATCTGTCTTAGCACATACGGTCCAAACCATCTTTTGGAAACTTTATGCATGGCACTATGCTGGTTATCTAAATTGCTATCATAAACCAATACCCAATCCCTATCTTGTATGGTTCTTGGTCCCAGTCTATGTCTTTTGTCAAACCGTTTCTTGTTCTGTATCCTTGCTACCCTTAACTTTGCAGTTGTTGCCTCTATGTCTTTTGACTTTCTTTCCAACTGTCCAACGCATAAGGCCAACAACTCCTCTCGATTCAACTCCTCCTCCCAAGGTAACACACTCCATGTGACTGTCATATCTTCTATCGGCATGATAGGTTTTTGACCATACATCAATTCTGCAGGCATATATCCTGTAATAGCATTATGAGTTGTTCTATGGGTCCACGAAGCATAAGGGAGTAATCGTGGCCACTCTTTTACCTTCTCTCCACATGCTTTTGCCAATGTCTTCACAATAGGTGGGTGGCCTTTTTCACTTTTTCCATTTCCTTCAGGGTTATAGGCTGAAGTTAAAGCAAGCTTTATCCCCAACTGTGCAAAGGAACCGTGAGCTTCATCTACATCCAATTCACCCCTATCTGCTGTAATTTTTTCCTCACAGCCATATCGACAAAAGATCTCTTCTAAGAGAAATGTACACATAGCATTTGTTGTCTTAGTATGTAAAGCTTTTCCTTCCACTTGATTAGTAAAGTCTTCATGAGCAAGCACAAGATACCTCATTTGCCAAAGACCTGTAGGCATTGTGACCAAATCCACCGCCCACTTAAAATGAAGAGACAATGGATATGTTGGTTGCAATCCATCCCGATGTCTCACAGATGAATACATTTGATATGTCGTACATGTTTTCACAAAGTGAGCAACATCCTTATACATACCCTGCCACCAATATCTTTCTTTGATCTTTGTAAAAGTACCCCAAACACCTCTATGACCAGCCCACAAGCTTTCATGAAATTCTTGTATTACTTTTACTTGTGAAGCTCTGTCACCCAAAACTCACAATGGCATATCCTGTTTCTTTTTAGCATGTTTCCATAAGTATCCATCTTTAAAAAAAAACCAATATACTTTCCTCTTGATTTTCTTAAACTCCTCATCTGACCATTCATCTCTCTTTGTTAATGTACTACGGTATTGACCAATTCTTAGCCACTCTCCTGTATATTTGTCTTCCATAAAAACTTCTACACAAGATACAAAATATCTAAAGTGTCTTCTCTTTGTTGTCCAAGCTTCTGTTAATGCTCTAGCAACACCTTGCATTGCTAAAGTCACTCTTGCAGCATCATTTTCAACCATAAGAAAGTCATCATCTTCCTCCTCATCCATCATCCCATCTTCATTCTCATAACGTGCTCAAGATAACATGTCTGCCACTGGGTTATCTATTCCTGCAATATGGTGAAATTCAGGGTTCAAAGATTTGATGTATACAATCCACTGGAGTACAACAATGTCCGGAGTAGCACAACTAATAATCATACCCAATATCGACAAACAATCAGTCTTAATGACTACATGAGCACCCATAAAATACTCCTTATCACATGTAAGGGCTGCCACAATTCCCCATAATTCTCTTTTAATCTGTGGATATCTTTTTTGTCGTTCAGTCAATACTTTAGCACCAAAGCGAATTGCATATCTTTGTCCTTCCTCATCATCTTGCCCAATTGCCCATCCAATCCCGATTGGGCTTGTATCAACAGTAATAATGATAGGCTTTCCATGTGAATAGTCAGCCTTTCTCAATGAGGGAGCATATTTTAAGAGTTGCTTCAATTTCTTCATTGCTTTCTGATGCTTCCTTTCCCAATGAAATTTTTGATCTTTCCTTAGAAGCTGATAAAGAGCATCAGCTACATGTGCAAAGTGAGGAATGCATATCAAATAGAACACACATGCACCCAAGAATCTACGCACCTCTGATACATTAGTGTATACATCTTGCATTCTATCAATCCCATCTATTTTTGCTGATGATGGCCTTCGCACATAAGGCCCACACATATGCCCAACAATCAAAACCTCTTCAACTCCAAAGACAGACTTTTGTCCAGAAAGAGTTAAATGCACCTCTTCTAGACGTGTCAACATCCTCTGACAATCCACAATATGGTCTGCAACAAACTGTCTACATCCATGAGCATCCATCTCTTCATTCTTTTCATCCACTGCACACCCTTTGATTGGAACATCATCCAAGAAGGGCATAGTCAATTGTGGTATAAAATCCATGAGTACCTCATAGCATTTGTCATGTGTGCCACTGATTTTGTTGCACCCTGTGGGAGAGTACACATCCGTACTAACCCCAAAGGAGTCTTCATGGTTGTGATATCCCTGCTTTCAATTGCAAGCTGAAACTGATCATAACCCGAGTAAAGATCACCCAAAGAATAGATCGCTCTGCCTGTAAAAGCCTCTGCAAATTCATCAACCACAGGACCTGCACCCACATTTCTTATGGTCACTTTATTGACCGGTTGCATGTCTTGAATAAATCTCAAAGCCCCATTCTTTTTGGGCACAATAAACCAACGATTTAAATACGGGGCTGAAGAAGGCTCTAAGATCTTCATGCGAATCTTTTCATTTATCAAATCCATCAGCTTTGGCAAGTAAGCTTTAGGCACTAGAATAGGCCTCAAGTTCCATGGTACATGTGGCACAGTAAATATGACCATAGGAGAGACAACATTTGGATCCACACAACCTATTTCACTTGGTTGAAATGCAAATGCCTTCTCATGTCTAGCCAACATCCGCATAAAACAATCTCTCTCAACAGGCAAAAGAAACCCTTCTGCACCAACTTTCAATTTCTGTAATGTTTCAGATGTAAACTGATGACCTATATCTTTAGGATCCCGTAAACTTGGATGGCTTGACACTTTTTCATACATACCCTCACTCTTTGGTGGAAGTGGCAAAGCAATTAGTTTCACCTTTTTGTCAACTGTCTTATACTTTGTCTCCATAAGTGCTTCAACCCATTGTAATCCTTCCTGTTGAGCAAACAATGCTATAACATCATACATATCCAAAGAACATACTGACAATGCTCTGTTTTCAGCCTCATTTTCTGCATGTATAGTTGCTAAAATTTCAGCCATAGTGTTAGTAATATTCAGCCCATAAAAGATGCGTGAAATGCCATCATTTTTAGCTAACAACCCCAATGCTCTCAATTTCTTAGTAGCCCATTTCATAGATATGCGTTTAACCCTACACAAAGCTTCCATAGGCTTAAACCAACATGAAGTGTTTGTTGTAAACTGAGAATTACCAATAGTAAATACATGCTTCATTTCATCAAAAGGCGAGTACACCCACTGAACAACACTACTGTAGCCTCGCATTATAGCAGTGCTTAATAAAAATCCAGGTCTTTGAATTCCCTTGCATTTGGAACCAAAGGAGACTCCCGAAGCGTATCCCGATTTTTCGGATGATTAACATAAACAGTAAGAAATTGGACTGTTTTTCTCCCATCCTTGCTTCTGACTCTTGCATAAGCAGAACCATCATCAAGCACCTTTGTTTCCATATGCACACCTGTAATATAGGGCTGTCCCAAAATCACTACATATGAAGAATTATCTTGCATAAAGAAGTGTTGCTCTTCCTGTAAATCACCAATCGTCACTTTTACATTAGGACATGCCGCATAGAGCTCCCCTGAAGAATTATTTGCAGCCCTCATTCGCCAACCATGATCAGTGTCTAGAGGCCATGCACCATTTTCATACAATCCTTGCTCAATGACATTTATCTCAGACCCATGGTTAAGTAAAGCAACACAAGGAGTTTCACGTTCCCCTATTTTCACTACCATTTTAGTGGTAGCTCTAGCTGAATGATTTCTTGTGTAGTGACTTCAACGAATAAATCCTAGAGTCTCTTCTCCATATTGTTGCATTTGCCTTACTCCACCATGCATATTGCTACAAGACAATGCATTTTCAACCACTTTATTCTCTTTTCCATATGTTGTCCATTGATTAGTAGTATCTTGCATAGACAATCCTGTACTTCATGCCCATATTCAGTCTGAATACCCAACAAACCAGTTTCCTCTTCAAGTTGCAGGAATGCACTAGTGGTATCACCAAGAAACTGACGCTTCCTTTTAATTATGTCAATGATCTCATCATGAAATTCTTGCTTAGCAATGCCAAGCACCTCTCCCAAGGTAAATTCCACCCGACTGTTTAATATCCGTTCTTCAAGAACCTTCTTAAGATCTGTGGTTGTCTCAATGCCAGATTGCAACTTATATCCTAGCTGCTTGCCCTTCTTTTTGCCCTCTCGTTTTTTATCTTGTTTTTGCTCCTGACTGACCTCTTCCATAACATGCTCGGGAGGTGGCTGATTTGTAGCTTTAGGCTGATCCACACTTCTTGTCATTCTTTTAGATGTCCCTGCAATATCTTCATCTCCTTTTCATTTTTCTTCCACAAGTACATCCGTGTTTTGTACCTTTGCTAAATATGCATACACTGAATGTGCATCTACCGGTGATTCCCAACCAGTTATGCCACGAATGTCTTGCCCTGCACGAGACATTTCACTATCATTGACCTTTCTCTTTTCAGCTGCATGTAAAGCATGTGTCCATATTTTAGCCTTTGGACCAACCATCACTTGGCCATGCATTCTATCCAACTGTAGACCAAAAGTAGAAGCATGTACCGCCGCATAAGCATTTCGGACAGCCAAGTCTTCCAACAACTTCTGCATACCTCACTTTCCAAAATTTCAAAGTAAGAGGCAATCCCGTTTCTTGTGCATGGATCTTGCTATCTTTCCAAAAGATAAGTTGTCGTGCCAAGGCCTCCTGATAGGCATCACAATCCTTTCTCTCGTGCTACAAACTGTCACACCACATATATCTTTTTCCAGGCTTAGGGGCTGCTGCTTGTCCCCTTTCCTCTTGTCCTTTTTCGCCCAATTTTGCAACCTTCAATTGAAGATCCCGCATGCCTTTGACCAATTCATCTAAGACATCTTCCCTAACAAAGGGAACAATAGCAGATACAACCATAGGGTTAGCCACAGAAGTAGGTGGCTTACTGGATATATCAACTGTCTTGCCCGTAACAGTAGGCAAGCTAGAGACATGCAATCTTTCTCTTCTTTTATGTTTCTTCACAAGTGCAGTAACAGCTTCCTTGACATGTCTCCACTCTGTTTCAAACCTGTCTCTATAGTCTGATCCTCCAACAAATCATCAAGCTTCTCTTGAAGCTCAGGATTAGCTGCCTGTAGAAACAATTCAATTTTTTGACTTGCAAGAGCTTGCTGTTCTGCAAGATCCAACTGCTCAAATCAACTTTCAAATTCTCTTAACAATTCCGTGGCCACAAGACCCTTATTGGGTTGTAAAATCCACTCTTGAACAGTCTTGCGCGTAATTAAACTAGTGTCCTCAATATAAAATTCTTCCCTGAGTGTCTTCTTGAAGGCTACCCAGTTTGCATCCTGCAAGTATAATTCAGTAATCCGTGCTTTCAGTTCATGAACAGTAACACGTACAAAATACTGGCTCCATGTAGATTGAGCCACCCCAAAGAATTTCATCTTCTGAGCATAGGTATATACATATGCAGATACATTCCTACCATTGAATAACTTCACCTCACGCTCAATTGCTTGCAAAGCATTCATCACAATACTTTATGTTTGAGCTGAAGCTTGCATTACCTGTTGTTGTTGTTGTACCTACATAAGTATATTCATATTTTGCACCAATTGTTGCAAAAAACACCATATTGGGGAATATGGGAATTTCCCATAAGTTTGGGACATGTGGTCAAATATTTGGGTTTGTCATAACTTGAACACTATAACTCCAAATTGAATGCTCTATAGCTCAATAGATTCGATTTTTCAAGCGCTTTCCAATGATAGGTCACATCATATGGTTTTGAGAAACTTATGGGCATGCTATCCATGTGCCACCTTTTTAGTATTTGAAAAATGGGAATTGGGAGATTCCCAAACTCACTAATATTGTGATAAAACATCACTGGAGAATGCATTCGAAGATTCTCCCATCTTGTCTTTCCTTCTTCTGATGACCTTTCACGTCGGGTTCACCAATGTCGGAGGGGTTTTTGTCGAAAGGTCGAATCCACCGGGGATCAGAAGTAGAAGGAAGTAGAGATAGGAGATGGAAGAGAAGATAGAGAATACCCAAGTGGTAAACACTACAAAGAAAAATCACAATGAATTGAATCAATATGTATTGAAAGAACCTGGAATCTTCGTACTACTTAGAATCAATCTCCAGGCATTAGATCTCTTGGAGCTTCTTCGTAGAACAAAACGTGCATAAAAATTACAGCTCCTTCTCTGCTGCTTGGAACCCAAATCTAATGGCTCTGTTGGCTCCAAAAGGGGGGGTAAAACTCCAAGAAACTTGGTCACGGATCTCCTAGATCACTCCTTTTTTTTCTTTCAGTTCAATCTGCAGTTTTCAGCCTATTTACAGCGATCGCGACGCGTGCGATTTCGTCCATCTATCCCTTTTGTGAAAATCCCCTAATTGGCTGAAAAAGCAACACGCTTTTTGCATGCCATCCTAATCTAGAAGCTTTTTTTCTAACTTTTTTAAATTTTCACAATAAATAATATAAAAAATAAGCTAAAATTATCCAAAAATCTAGTATTTTCGGATAATCCATGTAACTCACACTAGTACTAATGGCTCAGATCACATTGACTCTCTAGATCAATAAACAAGTCGGATGATGATGCATTCCATACTTTTTCACATTGTGTCCTCATAACATCACGACAGCGTGATGTGCTAACAAAAGGTCTTAGTGAAGGAAATGACATGAAGATTGCATTATGGTGGAAAGAAATTGGCCTTCAAAAGCATTAAAGGGAAATAAAGTGAACTATTTCTTTAGTTTACTATGATTGGTCCCAAAATTTATTTCTTATGGAATTTGTCTAATTGGATGTTAGAATTTTGAAAGAAAATAATTAGCTCAAAGTTGACCCAGACTAAGATTATTAGAATACTTCAAAATGGCTAGGAACTCTAGATGTCTTGATGAAGATAAGAGTACAACTACCTTGTAGAATGCACCCAACAAAGCTTACAATCATCTCTTTGGCCGTAAGTTCATCAAACAATTCTTTTACATAACTTCTATGGTTTTAGTCTCAAGCTTCCAAATTTGCACTCTCACCAAGGATTAGAATTCTTATTAATAGTAGCAATGGTAGAGTAGGTTAGAGAAGAGAGTCAATTAGTTACACATGGTACACATGTAAGGTAGCATGATATAGGTTCCAAATTCGTAACACTTCAATTCCAAATGATAACATGTCTTTTCTCGATGATAGTGTGCAACCTTTTGACATTGACGTGATCTTGGTTTGCACTTACTTGGCTACTATTTGATCACTTTTGTAAAACCTAATGAAGTCCTAGACGTTAGCTTGGTATATTGGAACAAAATGCTAGATCATCTCACATAAAATGTGGTGCAAAAAGCCAGAGAGAAGAAAATGTTCAATAGTTGAAACATTTATAAACAATTAAAAAAAAAGCAAACCCGTGTGTGAAATAAAACATTACACATGTGGCCCCTTAGGGAATTTTTATATGCATCAAGGATACATTGGACCTA